>NW_027202621.1:0-189467 GCF_024711535.1 Dipodomys merriami | reverse complement strand
CTCATGACCCCATCTGAACTCTTACGTGCCATGAGCGTGCATATGCCTGCATGTATTCCTTCTGGGGGAAATAAGAGGGACTCCCCTTTTTCCATGTCAGTGCAAAGGCCTGATGCCCAGCTGCCAGACTCAGGTGAAAGTTTGCAGGAAGTGCCATTATTCTCCCCTATTAATTCTATAGAACAATGCCCAGAGACTCTCTTTGTGTGTTTAAGGAAGCTCACCTGTGCCTTGCTTACTCTTTGCAACCTCTGATCACTGGAGCTACTTCACATTTGTTGACAAGGTTTAATTCTTCCTGCTTACTGACTTAAAATTACCTCTAATTGTCTGTGTTCGTATGAAATTCTGTAAAGTTAACTTTCTTCTCTTTGTCTGAAGATCTACTTTTAGGTCTGTATGCTGTAAATCAGCATGTGATATGTCAACAAACTTTGTCCATACCCACATATTGTGGTCCACTTTCTGCCTATTGATCATGCGTTCCCAGGTCTCACTGAGGAATTGGCAGCAATTTGGGTTACATCTGTTTCCAGAACCAGACTAGCATCCCTTATTCCCTTTTTAATAAATCATGCAATGGCTTTGAAGGCAATGTGTTTGCAATAAGAATTGTTTGTGGAAAGTTTGCCCTTCAAACTGATCATGCCCACATGCCCTGGCCATTGTCTATTGGCCATTGTCTATTGACCATTGACATTGGTCATTGTCCCAAATGTCCTTAATATGTTAAGTTTCTCACAGTTCCCCCTCAGTACCCAGCTAAGGAAGGTAATCCCATTACCACCATATTCTACCAATGAGATCAAACAAGCCAGGATTCAAAGCCAGGCCCTCACCACCAGCCTGCATGCCTTGCTCTAAGGGCATACACTTCACTATTAAGAATAAACACTCGGTGTTTTCTTGTGAGCTGGGGTTCATAGCTATAATCTTAGCTGCTCAGAAAGCTGAGATGTGAGGGATCATGGTTCAAATTCAGCCAAATTAGTGTGATTTGTTTCCCTTTTATGTAGGTGGTTGTATTTTCCCACCTCCTGAGCAGATGTCAGGGACTGCATGAGACACCCAATTTGTGGCAGAGCAACCAGTCCCAGGACAGCACCAGTGCAACAGATAGTGGGAACACCACACTTTTAGTTGTGACAGGATAGCAGTTGCTCTGTTTTTGCACTTGGCATAATTATCTTGTGTCTAGAGCAAAGGAAGCATCATGATCTTGAAATATCACAAGTTAGTCTAAGCTGGTTCTGTTGAGTTGGTCTGCTTTTCCTGTAGCCATTCCCTTAAGTGTTTGGCAGGGCACCTGAAATGCTAGAATGACTGGGCATCTGTGTGTGGAGTCCTCAGAGACTGTCGTGTATACATGGTTTCTGGTGGCCTCAACACATGGCAGCTCATAACTGCAGGAGCTCAAAGGTGGCAGTGACTAGACCTTCTTCAGACTCAAGCCATAATTCTGTGGCTTGCCCTCAGATGAGACAAGTGAGGCCCATCTAATTCAAGAAGAGGGCCAGTGCCTGTGTGCTTGACTGAAAGCCACCAGTCAGACAGAAGCTGGGGGGTCCTTCAGAAGCTGAGGCTACTTCCAGTCACTGTTGGAGGCAGCAATTGGATGAGAAAGGCACCAAGGGCCTTCAAGAAGGTTCTGAGGAATTCTATTCGTGGATTTCACATCTGTTGAATCAATAAAGTATGGGGGACGGAGCATTCCAAGGCAGAGCCCCCTCCTGTGCTACCATAGAGCCTGGAAAATGGGATGCTATCCTGTCACATTGGTGCCAGTGAACAGCAGGCTCCTGTCAGATCCAACCTATGGTGCGATTTGCAACTGTTCTTCCCTAAGTGCGTTCTCTGGAGACCTCACTCTTCCGCTTGTGTGGTGGTGTCTTTCAGCGAGAGTATCTCAAAGTAAGTGTCTGCACCTGCAGAGAAGTCAGGGTTATCTTGCCTTGGCTCCTGAAAGAAAGGCCTTGATATCCTTCACCATCAGGAGAGGTCCCTTTCCAGACCCCTGAGGAACTTTGGGCTGTGCAGTGGCTTCCATTGATTCATGTCCAATCCTTCCCATGTCACTCAGACCTCAAATGGTTTCAGAGAAGGTGTCACCATATTAGGGGGTGTAGTGACTATTTGCTTATCAAGCCTGTAGAGAAGGAGATTCCAACTCAGTATGTGCACACAGGATTGTGAATCCAATGGTCACTACACTTGTCACATTGAATTGTCTGTTTGGAGGGACTGTTTTGAGTCTTCCCTGAGCACAGTCTTTCACCAGATACAAAGCATGTATCTGTTGTTGATTTCACGGTTTTGACTGCTATTTCACAATGATTCAGTGTAGGTTCCCTCCACAAAGCCAGGAAGCTGTCACGTTGTTATGTAAGTGAATGACCAAACCAGGCTCGTGGTTTCATAGGTGAGTTTGCCAGGTATTTGGTGAGAACGATTTCAGGTTCTCAGGTGAGGTGGATTCTATATGTCATGATGCAGGTAGGGTTTGGGAAATGGGGTACTTGACATGCAGATTTTATTGAGAGTTGCTTAGAGATGGACTGTGAGAAAGTGAAGGGGCTCAGGGTCAGAGCAGTCACTATTGGGCAAATCATGAACATAGATGTGATGGGAATGTGTGTAGCCAGCCTAATGTGGGGTGGTTGTTAGACATTCAAAATGCATAATACCCCTTAGCTGGCTAAGTATTTTAAAGTTAGAAGCACAGGATTTTATGTTTTGGGAGAAAATTGTAACACATGTATTGAACTTTTTAAAAACCAAATTTAGGCTCTTAATTTTGTTTTTAATAAAAATTTCATCCCAGCTACAGGGAAGGGCTAAAATCAGGAGCATTGACCTTTCAGGATAGCATGGGGAAAAAATTGAAAAGCTGAGGATGGTGGCATGCATCTGTCATCCCAGTGTGGCATGACATGCAAGTAGGAAGATCCCAGAATGTCTGGTCTTGGCATAAAGCATCACACAAAGGGATGTGGCATGGCTACAGTGGTAGAGCACTTGATTATCAAGAATGAAACACTGAGTCAGATGCCAATAATGCCAAAAGTACACAAATTAAGAGAATGAATCTAAATAAACCCCTCATGCCCACTGAATGGCCTTCATGAAATTCAAGGCCACCATTTCCTTCATCATTAGTGATTTTTGAAACACCACATGGGAATATTGGAAGGGCTGTCTGGGTTTTCCTGCTTCCTCTGCTGAGAAACCTGTCCATATGCTTTTAGATTTTAAGAACTACTATGAATTCTTTTTTTTTGGTATTCAGGTAAGGGGTAGGTTTATTCAAGATGGCACCAGGCCATCTTGGCCCTCCACAAGGCTGGGAAAGGCCTGGGAAAGAGTTGGGAAAGAGCTGGGAAAGAGAACTGGGAAAGAGAGAGCTGGGAAAGAGAGAGAGTTGGGAAAGAGAGCATCTGGGCCTGGGTTAGGCTTTATCTGGGGTATGGGTGGAGAAAGGTGTGGCCACATCAAATTCAGATGTGACCTCAGTGGATGCAGATGTGACCTCTTCCAGGCGTTCCAGGCGCCTAGGTAATGCAGGTACTCAGTGGAGACTTTGCTCTCCATCCAGGAGCAGACCTTACATTCCAGTCTTTTAATAATCATGAAATGGGGCACGGATTCTCTCTGGCTACTTCCTGCTGAACAGGGGCGTTGATATTAGGGATAAAAGTCTGAAATTTGGTCCCCTCCCAGAGAAGGCAGTGAGCAGCTGCTGTCCCTTGGTGGTGTGAGTCCTTAGATGAACTCTGGAGAGGTCTCATGAGGCATTGAAGGGCTGGAAAAAAATACTAGAGAGCAAATAAATGGCAAGAGGAAGGACTGAAAATGTTGGTTGAAATGTCTCCAGCTACTTATGATATCTGGCAACTAGGTAGAGGATAAGTCAAGTGACAAAGACAAGAATATAAATTCCTGTTCAGTTAATAGGTAGACAGGTATAGACATTGGATGGGCAGGCTTCTTACTTCTATTGACCTCCCAACTGTGGTTAATTTTGAAAGGGCAGGCACAAAGTAGCTGTTTGACAACATCTCCTCTTACACCTATCCATGGTCCCTTGTTCCCCAGACTGGCTGAGTCTAGGTGCTCGTTGCTGGGATGGTTGTCCCAGTTGGTATTCAAGGAGGTTTGAACTCAAGGCCTGGGCACTATCCCTGAGCACTTCTACTCAAGGCTAGTGCTCTATCACATTAAGTTACAGTACCATTTCCAGTGTTTGGCTGGTTAGAGATAAGAGTCTTGAGCCATGCTTCCAACCTGGCTCTTTTCAGGTTAGTTGGGAGATGGAGTCTTAGGGATTTTTCAGCCCAGGCTGCCTTTGAACTGCAATCTTTGCCACAAAGGCCCTTTATTATTTCCAATAAATCAACAAGGAGATCAAATAGAATAGAGAATAGAGCCTACCTGGTCCTTATCAAGAATTGACCAACAAATATTCTGCAATGACTAAACTTGTTAGATGTGATGAAAATTTTAGCACAGATAGGCCCAGTATTTTAAAACCACGTAGTTAGTAGTAGAACACACAACATAAAACAAAAAAGGCAAAACTCAAAACCTGAATTTTTTTTAATTGTGAAAATACTGTACAGAGGCGTTACAATTACATGGGCAAGATACCGAGTACATTTCCTATCAAGCATTGACAACAGTGTGTAGACATCTTTGGTAACAAAGCACATCAGATGGTTGGGCCTCACTTACCAGGGCCTGAAAAAGAGCAACTTGTTAGCAAGATACCTTAGAATAGATGGATGGAGTAGTAAGCTTGGTGGAAGTTGAAGGCTCAGATGGGGCCAAACCCTTAACCCACCATGTGTGGCTTCCCCACTTCCCCAAGAGCCCTCTAGAGAAAAAAGGCCAAGACCCAAAACCAAGCATCCTAGGCTTCAGAGGTGAGTGGCCTTTTTCAGCTAAAGGCTGTAGGAGCTCTCTGGCATGGTGCCATGTCTGGACAGAGACTGAGCAACTGAGAATTGTAGAGAGTAGTTTCACTCACCAGAGTAGAGAAGTGGTGTGGACGTGGATGTGAAGGCCAGCAATGGTATCGGTGTGATGTGTCCACAGCAGACAGACCAATTCGCAAAAGGCCATCAGAACTGTGGATATTCCTCAGAGCAAAAAGGGAAAAACAAGCAAAAACAGAAAAAAAGAGGAAAAAAACAGAGAGGAATCCCACCTATCCTGACTTTAAGCCCTTAATCCGAGTCACGACACCATTTGTTAGATTTTTAAAAAGAGGTAGCTGAGTAAGAAGAGCACCACGCACTTGGTATTCAGGTAAGGGGTAGGTTTAGTCATTGTTCTGGCTGGCACCAGGCCATCTTGGCCCTCCACGCGGCTGGGAAAGGCCGGGAAAGACCTGGGAAAGAGCTGGGAAAGAGAACTGAGAAAGATCGCTGGGAAAGAGAGGTGGAAAAGAGAGAGAGCTGGGAAAGAGAGAGCTGGGAAAGACAGAGAGTTGGGAAAGAGAGAGCTGGAAAAGAGAGAGTTGGAAAAGTACTATGAATTCTTGAATCATTTCTAGGAAGAGGGATTATGGGAAAGTTTGCAGGTATCAGGTCTTTGTTATGGTAGGCGTGAGGTTTCTACACAGCAAACATAGAGCCTCCATGATTTAAGAAGCCTTTCATTGGGTCTGGTACTCGTTAATTCTGTTGAAATACTTTCCCTTTTTCCTCTTGAAAAATAAGTTCCAAAATAGAGTTTATTTTAACTTCCATCACTAAAAGTTCTTCCTTTTACTCTATGGGCAGTTCACACATGACCAAAATTTAAACCAGCTGGTTTTACTGCATCATATACCTTTGCTATGTATCAAATTTTTCATCCTAATCCTCAAATCATGTAATAATTTGCCTATTTATGACTGAATTGTAGTTCCTTTATTAATAAAAGCTAATGGGAAAGGATTGTGTATTTAGTTGATGAATAGACCTACATTTTATTTCCCTGAGATACTGTAGCAGAGTATTAAAAGGAATGTAATATATATATTTGGGGGGGGGGTCCCATCGAGGGGCCTGAACCTGGGCCTGAGCACTGTCCCTCAGCTCTTCAGCTCAAAGCTAGTGCTCTACCACTTGAGCCACAACGCCACTTCCAGCTTTTTTATTTTTGCTTATGGGATCCTGAGGAATCTAACCCAGGGCCTGCAAGGTAAGCACTCTACCACTAAGCCAACTTCCCAGCCTGGTATGTAATATTTTATTGATAAGTCTATCCCTTAAAATGAATATATTTTGGGGCTGGGAAGGTGGCTCAGTGGTAGAGCGCTTGCCTTGCATGCCTGAGGCCATGGGTTTGATTCCTCAGCACCATATAAGGAAAAAGAAAAAAGCCAGAAGTGGCGCTGTGGCTCAAGTGGTAGAGCGCTAGCCTTGAGCTGAAGAGCTGAGGGACAGCGCCTAGGCCTAGAGTTCAGGCCCCACGACGGGACCCCCCTCAAAAAAAGTAATATATTTTAGGATGTCATTATTTTAATGTGAATTATGTAAATGTTGATAATATGCTGTTGGTTATACATTTAGTTTTCAAGAGTTTCACTTAATTGCTTTTTTTGCCCACATATGGTACAAGTCTATTTGCAATTGTTTTTTAATGGCACTAATAGTATAGTTTATATAGAGAAAATAGAGTTATTTTAGGACCCTATGATTGGTTATAGTATTAATAACACAATTAATTTGAAGTATCAATATTTCTCACCAATTACTGACTCTTAATGAGGTTGCGTGTGGAGTTTTGGAGTGCAAATGAGATGGTGGATGTATAGAGTTGTAAGGAAGTGTTTAGGGACCATTAAAAGGCATTGGGTGACCCCAAAGTGTAGGTCCCTGGTCTTCTGTGAGTAACTAGTTCTAGGAAGGTCTCAGGAGAGATCTGCATTGCTTGAGACACATTGTGCTCCTGATATGCATACCCCTGGCCCACCTAGATATGTCCTTTCTGGAGGCCTGGCTCTCTTGTGACTTTATCTATGAAGCACCCAGCCCTCATGGGGATTTGATATTTCAGTAGCTCTTAAAGCCTAGGCAGAATAGAAGACAGAGCTAACCTCTCCCAGTTCCCAGGTCTTGCTTTGAATGGATGGATGGAGAATAGGGGAGATATGAAGCTGTAGGTCAAGCAGGAGTGGCTCAGGTCATGTGCCAGAATCCCAGATGTTCCTTGTAATTGTAGAAGACTCCTATAGCTTCTACAGTGCAGTGCAGGGCAATGAATATTGGCATTGAAGGCAGGGACAACATCAGGTATCAGATGTGCCTCCTTTAAACATGTCCAGGCCTCAGCCTGCATTTTGTCCTCTGAGAAATTGGGATGGTTTTCTTTCCTGATGGTCTTGCTTTGTGTCTATGAGATCCACTTGGAAGTCTTGCTGAGAAGGTGATGCTGTGATTCCCTCATCTGGGCAAGGAAGGCAGGAGGAAGAGAAGAGAGTGTGAGAAACAGAATCCTTCTCTAAGCTTGTCCTAAGGAGGTCTGTCTATGTGGTAGATAGTGCTTCCAATCTGGCTTTGTGTCAGAGCCTCTGCTACCTGCCTCTGGCTTTACTGGATGGCACCCTTGGCTGCAGAGAGTATGGGCTCGGCTTGAATGTTCCTTGTCTCTTGTGTGTTGGTATACTAACCCGGCCTCCTGATTGACGGCTGAGAACCCTGTCTCACTTGGGGGTAAACTTATCTCCAAGAAGCTCCAGACCAGTCACCCCTCTGGGCATTTGATTTACTAGGGAACTCAAGCCTGAGCATAGCATGCACACAGCTGCTGCATTAGGGTGCCTGACAATATCATCAGCCCTTTAGTGCTCATTTGTGCATACTTGTTGATGTGGTGCCTGGAGCCTACAAGTCCAGCTTCCTTGTTACCCTGGAGCATTGAGGACTTCAGAGTGAGTACTCAGTGAGTACCTAATGGCACCCAGTACAGAACTGCTCTGTGTACTCACAGTAGTAGACATAGTGCTCAATTACTGTAGGTGATTCATAAGTGAATTAAGAGGGCACATGGAAGAAGGATTGGTTAGCTTGAGTTCATACCAAAAATAGATGAGAAATATTTAGGTCTTCACAGGAAGGTGATATTGGTTCTGAATATTGGGGGATGAGATATTCTTTGGTGGTCTCTGGGAAGAGTCTGAGGCCCTGGCAAGCTGTGCACTATTCTATTTGGTTCCTTGGTGCCAAATTACCTGTCTAATACTAAACGGTTCCTGTTAGCTCCAATCAGATCCTATTATACTAGTGCAATTTGAGTTCCAGCATCAAAAGCTCCTTGTTCAGTTAGCCGAGCTCTTTGAGTTAGTTACTAAATCTGTCTTTTGTGTGAAGCCTGCATGCTTGTCTTGGAAGAAAGTGCTGAAACATCAAATTATTTATGAAGCCTGTTTTCTTTGCTTACTCATAAAGGGATAAATAGCAGTTTTAGAGCCACAGTATTGGCCGGAAAGGAGGAACAATGGCTCATTGTCTTCTCTAGTTCTGAAGGATCACTGTTCCCATGGGGCTCTAAAACAGAGCTAGCTGTGGGTGTGATGGGTTTAATCAAAACTGCTACAAAGACTTTACAAATAGGGCACAAACTCTTGAGAGTGTTTACATAGATATGAGTCTTTTTTGTATTCATGTAAGTAAATCAGTAGTACATTCCTCAGAATAAATACAATTTGTGCATTGTAGAAAATGTGTGTAATAGAGATAAAGCATGATGAAAAACTAATTCCATATCTCAGCAGAAAGGATGGAACACTACCAACACCTTAATGTACAATGTTTTAAATGTCTCTAAGCATGTGTGTCTATCTTACCTTTAGCATATACCTACTAACACTTTTAAAAGAAGGGCATTAAAAGTGTATTTTCTTTTTATTTTCATCACAGCCACGGTCTCTCTCTGGTTCACCAGGTTGCCCATTGACTTGACAACTCTCCCATAGTCTTAGCTGATCTGTTGTCATCACCCTTCCAATAAGACCTGTTGCAACAATGAGAAGTACAAAATGTCATGTCAAAACCAGCTTTACAATGTCGGTGTGGGGGGGGAGGGGGGTATAATTGGGTGGGGGGAGGGGGGTAAAATTGGGTGGGGGGAGGGGGGAGGCGGGGAAGGGAAGTGAAGGGTAAACAAAGGAGGAGGCTGCAATGCTTGGTAAGAAATGTATGCATTATCCTGCCCATGTAATTGTAGCCCCCCCTGTACAGTATGTTCTCAAATAAAATAAAATACAATTAAAAAAAAAAAGAAATATTCTTAGCCTTACTAAGAGCACATAACTTGTGGGGGTGAGGTTATCACAGGAGTTACAGCTCTGTGGCACTTAGAGTAGGGTTTCTAAGTAGTCCCAGGACAGGAGTTGGAATGGCTCTGTCATTTAGGAAATACCAGGTTTCTCTGAGTCCTTGGTGGAATGGTATTGGATAGGCCCCTTTATGGCTTACCCTAAGTTTTTGGGACAGTCAGGACTGAGTTGTGCTATGTCTCCAGCTCTGTCACTTGTCACTTTGTGGGTCATTGAAGATGCTTTTCACTGCTTGCAGATGGCTCCAGTGATGTTTATAGAAACAGTTTCATCAGAACATGCAGTATTTGGGAAATAGCATGGGAAATACTTGGCTCTGTGGACCTTCTTGTCAGTGTGGGGAAGTAAAATTACACAAGAAGGGACCAGAAAAAATTGTGTCTTCTCCTGATTTTAAGAAAACCTAGAGTTTTTTTCTCTTTGCCTCTCATAATGAGTGTCAAAAAGTTCCATCTTGTTGCTGCTACAAAAGAATACTTGCTCAGTGTCCAGGTTCTCACATCCAGCCACTCCAGAAGGGGGAGATGAGTGTGTTCTTGAAGTCTGCTGAGGACTCCATTCTTAGTTGGAGTCCAAGACCCAGGTACCACCTGTTCATCTTGACAAGTTAAAGGCATGAGAGTCTGTGGCTCACCTCACCTCTCCCCTGCAGGACTTGGGCAGGAAATGTGAGGCTCAGCTACTTTGCCAATAACTGGCATATACCCAGGTACTTCCAGTGTCATAAAAAGGAACAGGATTTTCCCTGTGTCCCTTTACTTCTCTGATAGAAAAGAAGTAATGATTAATTTGTTTAATGCTGGTGATATTCAGCTATTGTGATACCAAGCGGTATATCTTTGAAGTTTGAGTCTGAAATGTTCCCTAAAGGCCCATGTGTTATAGACTTTGTGGCCACCCCATGATGAAGCTGGCAGAACATTCAGCTGTGTGCAGTGATCACCTCATAATTTTGTATTATGCCTGTCATCCCATTAATTGGGAAGCATATTAAGATTATAGGGAGGCATGAGTCAAGTGTTAGAGTGGCCTTCCAGCAATCATAGAGCTCTGAGTTCAATCCCTAGGACTTCAAGCAACCATTCAGAAACACACCCCATGCTATGGTAGAGTCAATCTTTTTATTCCACAGCTGAGGTGACCAGCTCCCAGTCTTGCCTACCTTCCTTCCTGCCTCCCTCCCTCTTTCCACTTCCCTCGCTACCTCTCTTTCTTTCCTTCCTTCTTTCCTCTCTCTCCCTATCTTCTTCCTTCCTTCCTTTCTTTCTTGTTTTTGACCTTATAGAAACTCTTGCCTTGTAATCTGTGTTTACTTCACGTTTGTCTTCTGAGTGTGAAGATAGTTTTTCTCCCAAATGCTACAGCAGGTAATCATTTAATATTTTATGTGTTTCCCATCTGCATATTTGTTTGCTTGTTTATCTTGTTTAGGTTTGAACTCAAGACTAGTTTGCTGGGCACATGCTCACACAGCCACTTGAGACACATCTCTACTCCTTTTTAGCTTCAGTTATATTTTATATAGGACCTCATGTTTTTTGTCTTAACTAGGCAGAACCAACATCCTCCTGTCCACAGCTTCCTGGAGTTTGAGATGGGATACATGCACAATCATCCCCAGTTTATTGAGATGATGTTTCAATTTTTTGTGCAAGATGGCCTCCAACTTTGATCATCTTGATCTCCACCTTCTGAGTAGCTGGGATTTGGGGGGACAGACATGCACCATCCCATCCTTGGCTTTGAAAAACTTCTTCATTTTATGTGTTTGTTGTCTGTATCTGGGGGCCTTTTCCCCCACCGTGCCTCTTTCTTAATGAATAGAGATGTTATTCATTTTGTTCTCTGGTTAGGTTCATGTAAGATGTCAGCAAACTTTTTTGTGTGTGGCAGTCTTGGGGTAGAACTCAGGACCTGAGTACTGTCCCTGAACTTTTTTGTTCTAGGCTAGTACTCTACCACTTGAGCCATACCCCCACTTCTGGATTATTGGTGGTTAATTGAAGATAAGATTCTCATGGACTTTTTTGTCAATGCTAGCTTTGAACCATGATCCTCACGTTTCAGCCACCTGAGTAACTAGGATTATATGCATGAACCATCAGTGTCCAGGTGTCAGCAGACATTTTTAAGGGGGAATGAACAAATGGGTAGTAGTTCATTTTCACCTGTCTGTAGGTGTTTAATATTGGTCTGATTTTTTTTGCTTAGCTTTTCCTTGGGTGGAGTTAAAAGTTTCTGCTTTTCAACAAAGGATATTAATGTCTACTGAAGGAATAAGAGCTATATCTTAGAGAGACCATCCATATTCTTTTTGAATAAATGCTTATCTATGACAATCTGGATATGCATATTTCCTCGCAGGTTTTAGAAGCTCAGAATCTTCAGCAATTCAGCTTACCACAGACTCTAAATTATTTCATTCAGGTCTCCTGTTTCTAGGATTTCTGAAATTTTGAATTCTCTCCTTTCTTAGAAATTACAAAATAGGTAATTCTGTTATGCATTTCCTTTGATTTTACTGGGACTTTAGAGTGGTCTTCGATAAATAAATGGGTGAATAAACAAACTTTCTGTGATCTAACAACATACTTCTGGTGATTTAGCTGAAAGTATTACATTCATTTTTCCTAATGATCTCATTCTTCTCTGTTCAAATTGTTGTCAGTCACTGATCAATGTTGCATATAAATTGAGGTCTCAAAAGCAAAATAATCCATAGCCTTCAAAATGGATACAGTCCCGTAATTATGAAGAACAACTACCTTCAAAGACCTCTTGTTATTAGAGAAGTGCCTTATAAACCCACTGAGGGAATCTTTGGAGTGAATTTTGTAAGTTTCCTAAGGGCAGGATCATGTTCATACAATTCTGAGCACTTTCTGAGTGTTTTGTTATGTTGGCTTTTTGTCTTTCTTCTCTCAATGTCAAGTCTTAACATGTAAGTACTCAGTAGTACAGTTAATCAGGAGTGCAGCAGACTTGGTTTACAAAGAGGTGACTCCCAGTCACTTGTTTGTACAACTTCATTCTCATTGGACCCTCTATGGGCTCTTATTAAGACCTTCAATATTGGGAAAAGGGAGGAGGACTGAAAGGGGATAGGCTTGACTCAATTGTCAATAGGTGAGGACTGTTTATTGAGGAACACCAAGGGGCACAGACCTTCCTACAGTTTGGAGGTTGTGGGTAGGAGCTGGGCTTTTCATCTGAGCAAGGAGGCAGAGATGAATGAAAGGGCCTAGTCTAGTGAATTGTGCCTTTCAAATGAGCTCACGTGGGATGTTCACAGCTGGGTTCAGGCACATCAAACAAACATACCTGGGAATTTGTCTGGCATCTGTATGGACCAGGGACAATAGGGTGGGAGTCAATCCTTCACTCTACATCTGATACTGTTGCCTTTGGTAGTCCTGTGACAGAACACCTTTTGACACCTGAATTCTTTCCTGTTTTCCTCACATTTTCTGTCTTATTGCTTAAAGACAAGCTATAAAATACTATTTCCTACTCCTGTGATTATTGAGCTTATGAATTGTCAATGAGCCCTTATACACACGGGATGAAGTAAATTTCTTCCCTGGGGCTTCTGGGCCCTGTTTGGCTAAGGTTAGCCTTTACACACACACACACACACACACACACACACACACACACACACACACACACACACACACACACTCACACACACACACACGCACACACATGCACACAACTTCAGACTCTCATTGTTTCTAGGCTTTCTCCACGGTATTCATTGTCCCAATCAGAATTACTTAAATACTGAAAATTGGACCCTATTAATAATTATTCTGGGACAATGGCACAAGTTGGTTGGACTCAGAGAACAGGAACACATGATCATTTTAGGTATATCTCACTCTTGTTCTCTTTTCCCCTTGATCTCCATTCTTTTCTACTTAGTTCAGCTCAAGACTCTCTTGTCTTTAGTGGCTTATTGCTAGGAAGCTTCTCTGAATGAAGTCTGAGTTTACTAGGTCAAAATGATGAGGCTCCATGTCAGAAGCCATTTTGTTCTTCAGCTCAGTGTTTAACTTCTGGGGTAACATTTTGGAGTGTGGGTTCTATAGCAGGCTGTGTCCTGGCTATTAGTAGCAAGAACTAGACCACAGAGGGCCCAATGTCACTAAATTGTCTGTGTTTGTTGTACATATATGTCTTATATTTGCCATTTTTTTTGCTTTTCAAGTCCCCTATTCTTAGAGAAGATCAACATTTTAAAGCAGTACCTATTTAAGATAAAAGCCATTTTATTAATGTTAATGATTAGCATATCTAATCACTTAGCTACCTTCTTATATCTTTTACAAAAATTGTTGAAGCTTCACACCTCTTGTTTAAACTTCTGTAAAGAGATTAAAGGGTCAATATTAATACCATAAGAAGTACTTGATAAGCTATAAAATAGTATCCATGTGTTAGTCCTTATGTTCTGTTTCAAATAGTGAAATTTAATTCTTGACCAATAATGCTATATATCAAGTTGTATAACACTCTCAAAGAAGCTCAGCACTTATATAAGGAATCTACTCTCAAAAATGGATTTTTAAATTCTTTGTTTTGTATTTCTAGAGCTATGTTTTCATTGCTTATACCAATACCAGTTAGATATGTTGTATGGTCATTCTTTTAATTCATGGTTTTGCATTTTGCTCTTTGGAAAGTGTTTGATGATAAAGATACACTTTAAATTTAACATCAACAAACCTGTGCCTGTTTCATTTTCTACACAATTGAAATGTCAGGTAAGTGCTTTTCAGTTTTCCTTGGAATCAGAGTTCAGGAAGGGATCATTTAGATTCTTGCCTGGCGAAAATATCAGCAGTGGCAGTGGGCAGTGTTCCTAATCATGGCTACCATGGCAGATGTGGGTGGCAGCTCCAGCTGAGGTGTCTGCCCCTGGCACTGTGCCATCGGTGGCTTCTTGACACCAGTTCTGCAGATATGGAGACTCATTCTTGGTGTTGTGCCTCTTTTGCACCAAGAATATTCTTGGTGTGTTCTCTGGCTTTCCTGGATGTTTAGAGATGTTTGCATACATATTATAAAAAAAATTTAGCCTAGCAGAAGTAGAGAAAAATTATATAAGGAATCTTTACCTTTCAGCAGGCACACTTAAAAATAGTGCAAATTTTATTGTTTTCTTTGTTTACTGTTGCTATTAAAGAATTTAACAGTATTTTCACTTCAGTATAAGTCTCCAAGAAATAAAGACGTTTTCTTGTATAACTTTACTATTCTTCATCTTTTCTATTAAGTTAATAGCAGTTCTTTAATATTGTCATTTAAGCCTGTATTTCCTCGATTTTCTAAAAAAAAAAAAAAAGAACCAAGCCTCTGCCTTTTTGTGTGTGTGATATTGGTGACAGAACTCAGGGACTTGTGCTCCTAGTGTTCCTCCACTTGAGTAATTCCTCCAAATGTGCTCAATTCTCAGCTGAGGTCTTGCAAGCATTTCTGTCTAGGCTGGTCCCAAACATGTGGTTTGCACAGGAAGTAGAAATAGCCATGAGGAAAGACACATGTGGATGTGTAGTTGTGTATATAGCTATTGAAGGTAAAATATTCTTACACAGAGGCATCCCCTCTAAAGTCTAGTCACCCAATGTAGACTTGTACATGGTATTTGTAAGCAAGTTTGGATGGGGATAGAGATAGTGGTATGGAATAAATTTCTAGGAAGAAATAATTCTGCAAAGGGCATGTTCAGGTAAGTGAACAACCTAAGAAAATTAGAGATTTGTGACAGTTTCTCAGCAATTGCAGGCTGTGAAGGAAATGGCCCAGCAAGGTAAGTGTGCTTACAGAAGCTATAGGCCAAGGTACTTTGAACAATGACTGGTTTGGTTTGTCACCAGAATGTTCCTGCAGGGGTAAGAGTACTGGCTTATTTCAGATTGCTCAGCCTCAGGTCATCCATGCTAGTCTCCTTGCCATCAGTATACTAGTTTCATTGTGTGCCATAAGAAAAACACTTTCTTTGATGCTTATCATGATCAGGACAATTGTGAGGGCCATAAGGTTTCAGACTATGACAATAAATGTATTCATTCATTCATTCATTTTTGATGTTTCAGTGTTGTTCTGCCATAGGTCTTGCTGTGCAAGCCACAGTTGAGTCATACCTCAAGACTTCCTACCAACAAATGAATGAAAGTATTACAGGTATGTATCCATCTGTTTATTTCAATGAGATCTTCTATGTTGTATGGTTTCCAACCTTGAATTGATGATTCAAAGAAATCGCCAAGACTGTATACTAAAAGAAAAAAAATTCTTTGGATGCTTGTATATGAGAGCAACAGTCAGCAGCTATGTTAAAGAGCCTTGTGTCCTGAGATGGGTTGCATAGTGTGTATGCCTTTTAAGTTATGCCTGTGTGTCCCTGTTTGTATGTCCTGAGGTTTGAACTGAGGTCCAAGGTGCTGTCCTGAATTTTCTTTTCAAGACTAGTTCTCCATCACTATAATCTTGCATTTGAAAATTAATGTTTGTTTGTCATGGGGCTTGAATTCTGGGTTGACGTCCCTCAGTTCTTCAGCTCAAAATTAACATTCTGTCCCTTGAGCCATAGCACCTGTTTTCTGGTGGTTTAATGGAGGTAAGAGTTTCACGGACTTTCCTGCATAGACTGGCTTTGAACCATGATCCTCAGTTCTTAGCCTTCTGAATAGCTAGGATTACAGGCATGAGCCACTGGCATCCAGCTGGAAATTACTGGGTTTTTTAAACATAACAAATATTATTGACAAATAAACAATTGTGGCCTCATCAGAAGGAAGTCCAGTTGCTTTCCACCATTGTCCCATTCCTATAATCTTACCTCGGAAAGATGAGAACTGGAGAATCATGGTTTGAAGAAACTCCTAAAAACAAGTCCACAAAACTCCATCTGTAGTTAACGAATCAAAATACAGAATGGAGGCCTGATTCAGTTGGAAGAGTGTCAGCTTTGAGCAAGCAAACAAATCCTAAAAAACATGAGTTCATGTTCTTAGTTTAAGTGGTTGCAAAATATGTAGATGACATCCAGGCATACAGTCAAATAAATAGAAGATGATAGATCACACTTTCTTGTTGCAAGTTGATCCCACAAGGTAAAACAGCTCATAATACTGGATAAAATATAACTTTTAAATTATTAATTGGATTTGAAATGATACCCAATGCATACAATTCTTGCAGCTCCAAAAATAGCTCTTTGCACCCCCACAAATACCAGTTTTTGAAATCAGAGCCTTGCCCTTTCTTGCCTTTGCTTTCTCATCTAGCCAAGCTCTCTCTCTCTCTCTCTCTCTCTCTCTCTCTCTCTCTCTCTCTCTCTCTCTCTCTCTCTCTCTCTCTCTCTCTCTCTGTCTCTCATATAACTCTCATCCATGAGATTCAATTCCCTTGTCTTCCAAAAAATTCAGCAATTTTAATTGTTCTGTTTCCATACATGAAAATAAGTTACATCAAGACTTAAAACCTTTAGCTTTGGGATATACCACTTGGGTTAGCTGGTGGCATACTCATCATTAGACATTTGCAGTCCTAAGAATGGTTGTTACATCTATTGGGGAAGCAGAGGAGGAGCACTGGAGGGCTGCTTAAGCATCTTGAAGACCAAAGAGTACCAGATGTTTAAAGGAAGCCTTGGTTCTCCATCAGGTACCAGAAGAGGAGTGCAGAAAAGTTCTGGTAACTGTTGATTTTGCTATTAACTTTCACAGAAACCGTACTCCAATTTTGATTCAGGTGACCACCCACAAATACACCATTGGTGTATTTTCCAGGCATGAAGTATAAATCCAGCAAAGCATGAAATCCCTTGTAATGACTAATTTAACAAGAGCCCATGACTTTTTGAGAAGATTGGACCTGGGGCCTAAACCCAGGACATAGAGCGAAGGGAAAGGAAAGGCACTGGGCAGAGTAGAGTGACTGTGGCATCCCAAAATGGTTGATTAAAAGTAACAGCAATTATTGTGCATTTCAGTCTATTCTACATAGGTGGGTTTCAATACTGTAGCTGGATCCACTTACAAGGAATGGGACAATGGTTGGAGGCAAAGCGGCTTCTTCATTATATTTGTCAAGAATATTTTTGCCATTTTTTTAAAGCAGTAATTTTCAGCTGGGTGCTAGTGGCTCATGCCTGTAATCCTAGCTACTCAGGAGGCTGAAAACTGAGGATCATGGTTCAAAGCCAGTCTGGGCAGGAAAGACCATGAGATTTTTAAGACTTTTTATGTATCTAATCAAGCCTATTTCCCATTTCACCCTGACAAAAGCAATGTGAAATGTGTAAAAAATATCAGTTTCAAACAAAACTCAATCGAGCAAGATACATTTGCAGTTTGAAAAGTTACAAGAAAAGTAGTGCCTTGTGGTAAAGTTTCTTACTCAACAATTTCAAATGTCTCAGTGTCTGTGTATAAAGAGATTATGGCAAGGCACGAGTGGCTCATGTCTTTAATCTTAACTATGAAGGAGGCTTCAGCTGAAGGGTAGTGCTCTACCATTTGAGCCATAGCGCCACTTCTGGTTTTCTGGTAGTTCATTGGAGATAAGTGTCTCACAGACTTTCCTGCCTGGGCTGGATTTGAACCACATCCCTTAGATCTCAGCATCCTGAGTAGCTAGGATTACAGACAACACCTGGCTAAAAGTACAATTTATTAAACATTGTCTATATTATTTTTTGTTGATTATGACATCAGTGGCAAAACATATAGTAATAAAAGTGGCAACTCTTGGGTCTGGGAAGGTGGCTCAGTGGTAGAGTGCTTGCCTTGCATGCATGAGGCCCTGGGATCGATTCCTCAGCACCACATAAGCAAAAAGAAAAAAGCTGGAAGTCGCACTATGGCTGTAGTGGTAGAGCGCTAGCCTTGAGCTGAAGAGCTGAGGGACAACGCCCAGGCCCAGAGTTCAGGCCCCACGACTGGACCCCCCCCCAAAAAAAAGTGGCAACTCTGCAAAAATCATAACAAACTACATAACAAACTCCATTAACAATTATGATAGAAATAGGTCAGAGAGAACTAGATGATTTAAAAGGTCCTTTTTCTAATTCTAAAATCATATGATTTAAACAATGATTCATATTAAATACTTATGTGGTAAGCACTGTGAAAGATACAAACCAAATGTTACTGAACTACTGAGTCAAGGAATTAAATTCTACAGAAGGTATATAGGTTCAATTTTATAAGAGTACCTCACAAAATCCAGTTAAACTGCTTACTAAATCAGACTGTGGTCTATATATCTATCAAATAAAGAAAAGACAAAAGGCTGTGTGAAAGTAGTTCATGCCTATAATCCTAGCTACCCAGGAAGCTGAGATCTATAGATCATGGTTTGAAACCAGTCTAGGCAAGAAAGCCCAAGAGTTTCTTATTTCCAATTAACTACCAAAAAAGCCAGTAGTGGGGTTGTGGCTCAAGTTGTAGACTACTAACCTTGAGTAAAATGTCTCAGGGACAGTGCCTAACCCTAAATTCAAGCCCTAGGGTCAAAATCAAACAAGGAAAGAAAAGACAAAGGGACTTCTGAAAGACACATCAGAAATTACTACTAGCTGCTATTAATATGTATGTGGCAGAAACTACATTCTTTCTTCACAAATAAAGAACCAGTGAGTGGGGCTGGGAAGGTGGCTCAGTAGTAGAGTGCTTGCTTTGCATGCATGAGGCCCTGGGTTTGATTTCTCAGCACCACATAAGCAGAAATAGTTGGAAGTGGGGCTGTGGCTCAAGTGGTAGAGCACTAGCCTTGAGCAGAAGAGCTGAGGGACAGTGCCAGTTCAGGCCCCACAACCAACAAAAACAAACAAATAAATAATGAGGTTTGGGGGTATGGATAAATGACATAGCATAGTATACACAAGATCCTGAGTTCAATATTCACCACAAGTGCAAAAAAGTGGGGAAGGAGAAAGAAAAAACCATATGACATAGTAATTTACAAATGTCCATTAGCATGTAAGAAGAGAAACAGCCAGGCCCCAGTGGCTCACACCTGTAATCCTAGCTAAGGATCATGGTTCAAAGCCAGCAGGGGCAGAAACGTCCCTGAGACACTTATCTCCAATTAACCACTCAAGAAAACAGAAGTGTTGCTGTGACTCAGAGGTAGAGTGCTAGCCTTGAGAAAAAAAAATGCTCAGGGACAGCACCCAGGCCCTGAGTTCATGCCCCGCAATAGACAAAAATTTAAAAAGAAAAAAAATCACATTATTTATCAATTTAAGGTAACTCTAATATTTTGTTCCAGCTTCATTCCATTACTCCCTGTCCATTCGCTCACCTCTCATAATACTAAAGTAGTTAGCACTGGATCTTCTTTGGTATTAGTTTTTTTCCTTGTTTGCTTGAAATCCATCCAAATCGTTTTCATTTTCTCTACACAGTCATTCTCCCTTTTTTTTCAGGTTGTAAATAATTCTAAATAGTTGCTCCTTCTCAATTCCTTGATCTCTTCAAATAATTCTTGCTTTGTAGGTTACTTTAATGTCCACTGTGTTTCTTTGGATCTTTATATCAATAAGCTCTACTGATGTCTCAATGAAGTTCATTGATTCAGCTTCCATTTTTGTGATCGAACTTCAATAATAATACTCACATCTTGGAATCAGAAATGGTCTCAAGATGGGTTTCTGACATTGGGGGCCTAATTTAGGTAAGTCTAACTATAGTGAAGATCCTGCAGCAAGTAATCCACTAGTAATCCACAATATACAGCAGGACCACAGATAATTAAATTATCATGCAAAGCTGTTTGAGATGAAGTGCCATTTGAAACCAAACAGTTAGAGAATGAAGTAGAAAAGCAACTCACCATTATTGCATTATCTTTGCCAAAAAACTAAATATTACTAAACAATTTGCAAAAACAATCTCAGGGATTCAGGAACACAGCTCAAGACAGACAAAAAGTCAGGTAGTAGTAACTTAAATCTATAGTCCTAGCTACTCAGGAGGCTGAACCTTGAAGGAAAAGTCTTCAATTAACCGGCAAAAAGCCAGAATTAAAGGTGAGGCTTAAGTAGTAGAGTGTCCAGCTATGAGCAAGCAAGCCAAAGAAGAGTGAGAAGCTCTAATTTCAAGCCTCAGTACTAGAAGATACTCAGAAAACTCAGAGAATTTCCATGGTGGCTTTTAAAGAATCTCTTATATCCTGTAACCCTAGAACATACAAGTTCAAGAACCAGACTCTAATTATGCTGAACACTGAATTATCTTTAATGGTGAGTCTAACCAAGTTTCTCCTAAAAAGTTTCAATTTGGAGATAATTAGGAAATAAAGGACCTTGGTTGAGAGCTTTCAGAATTACATAAACCTAAAAATTGTGAACCCCAAGTATCTCCAAAATAATTTTTACCCATCCCTCCTCTTTGAAGTAACTAGCCTTCTACTGCTCAAAGATTTATTCATGACTACAAGAAGCAGCTGACTTATGAGTATTTCCAAAATCCACCTGCACTGCTGCCATTAAAAACTTACTCAAGGGCTAGGAAGTTGGCTCAGTGGTAGAGCACTTGCTTTGCATGCCTGAGGCCCTGGGTTCGATTCCTCAGCACCACATAAGCAAAAAAAAAAAAAGAAAAAAAGAAAAAAGAAAAAACCTGGAAGTGGCTCTGTGACTCAAGTGGTAGAGTGCTAGCCTTGAGCTGAAGAGCTGAGGGACAGTGCCCAAGCCCAGAGTTCAGGCCCCACGACTGGACCCCCCCAAAAAACTAACTCAAATCTCAGTTTCTACAGGAGAAATGCACAGCTGACACTAGAGATAACAACATATATAACAAAAGATTTGCCTGCTTTTTTTTTTTTTGGTCATGGGGATTGAAGTCCGGGCTTCATCACTATCCCTCAGCTCTTCAGCTCAAGGATAACGCTCTACCACTTGAGCCACAGCACCACTTCTGATTTTCTAGTGGTTTGTTGGAGATAAGAGTCTCACGAACTTTCCTGCTCCAGCTGGCTTTGAACCTCAACCCTCAGATCTAGCCTGCTGAGTAGCTAGATTACAGGAGTGAACCATCAGTGCCAGGCATGAGTACATTTCTTTTTTTTTCTGATTTTTTTTAATTTAATTTTATTTTATTTGAGAACATACTGTACAGAGAGGCTACAATTACATGGGCAGGATAATGCATATATTTCTTATCAAGCATTACAGCCTCCTCCTCTGTTTACCCTTCACCTCCCTTCCCAGCCTCCCCCCTACCCCCACCCAATTATACCCCCACACCGACATTGTAAAGTTGCTTTTGACATGACATTTTGTACTTCTCATTGTTGCAACAGGTCCACCTGAATCCTTAAACGACTTGTTTGTCCCCATCTCCTCCACATGTTATATTGACATCAAATATAGTGAAAGCGGGGGTTACACTGTGGGGGAGGGACATACAAAGCAACAAAGAAATAATCTTATAAATGCGTTAGAAACACATCCATGAAAGAAACGAAAACATTAAAATATATATTTAAGGGTTCATTTTCCTAACATCACATTATCTGACCTTTTCCGCTTGACTCATACCTATACTAGATATTGCAAATAAGGGAAACCATGGACCTATGCTTCTTTGGGCCTGGCTTACTTCACTTAATATAATTTTTTCCAAACCTTTCAATTTCCTAACAAATGGGGAAATGTCATTCTTTCTGATGGAGGCATAGAATTCCATTGTGTATATATACCACATTTTCTTGATCCATTCATCTACTGAGGGGCATCTGGGTTGGTTCCATATCTTAGCTATGGTAAATGATGCTGCAATAAACATAGTTGTGCTGGTAGCTTTAGTGTGGTCTTGTTTGTAAACATTTGGGTAAATGCCCAAAAGTGGGATTGCTGGATCATAGGGGAGATCTTTGTGAAGTCTTTTGAGGAACCTCCATACTGCTTTCCAAAGTGGTTGAACAAATTTACATTCCCACCAAAAATGAAGTAAGGTTCCTTACTGTCCACATCCCCTCCAGCATCTGTTGTTGTTAGAGTTCTTGATTTTTGCTGTTCTAACTGGAGTGAGGTGATATATCAATGTTGTTTTGATTTGCATTTCTTTTATGGCTAGGGATGTTGAACATTTCTTCCTGTGTCTATTGGCCATTCTTCTTTCTTCTTCAGAGAATCTTCTCTTTAAGTCTTTCGCCCACTTATTTATTGGGCAGTTGTTTCTTTGAGGATTTGTTGTTGGGTGGTTTAATTTTTTGAGTTCCAAGTATGTTTTAGATATGAGACCCTTGTCCGTTGTATGGCTAGTAAAGATCTTCTCCCAATCGGTAGGCTTTCTATTGATCTTGCTAGCTATGTCATTTGCCCTGCAGAAGCTCTGCAACCTTATGCAATCCCATTTGTCCAACCTTTCTTTGATTTGTTGTGCTTCTGGGTCTCTATTCAGAAAATTTCGGCCTGAGCCAAGGAGACCTAGGGTTTCTCCTATTCCATCCTGTAATGTTTTCAGAGTGTCTGCTTTGAGTTCAAGGTCTTTGATCCATTTGGAGTTGATTCTGGTGCAGGGTGATATATAAGGATCTAGCTTTAGTTTTCTACATGTAGTTAACCAATTTTGCCAGCACCATTTAATGAAGAGGCTGTCTTTCTTCCATTCTATTGTTTTAGCTTCCTTATCGAAGATTAGATGGCTATAGGTCTGTAGGTTCATTTCTGGGTTTTCAATTCTATTCCATTGGTCCTGAGGTCTGTTCTTATGCCAGTAGCAAGCTGTTTTGATTACTATGGCTTTATAGTAGAGTTTGAAATTTGGTATTATTATTCCTCCAGCAGTGTTCTTTCCGTTGAGGAGCGTTTTTGCTATTCGGGGTCTTTTATTGTTCCATATGAATTTTTGGATTGCCTCTTCTATTTCCTTGAAGAATGAGGGTGGAATTTTGATAGGTATCGCGTTGAATTTGTAGATAGCCTTGGGAAGTATTGCCATTTTCACGATGTTAATCTTGCCAATCCAGGAGCATGGGAGGTTTTGCCATTTTTTAAGTTCTGTGTTGATTTCCTTTTTCAAGATTTTAAAGTTTTCATCATAGAGGTCCTTCACTTCTTTGGTTAAGTTAATTCCTAGGTATTTTATTTTTTGTGGGGCTATTACGAATGGAGTTGCTTTCCTAATTTCAGCCACACTTTTCTCATTGTTGGCATATAGAAAAGCCATTGATTTTGGGGGGTTAATTTTATAACCTGCTACTTTGCCAAAGTTTTGAATCAGCTTGAGTAATTTGGGAGTGGAGTCTATGGGATTCTTTAAATACAAGATCATGTCATCTGCAAAGAGGGAGAGTTTTATTTCTTCTTTCCCTATTTGGATCCCCTTTATGTCTGCATCTTGTCTTATTGCTGTAGCTAGGCATTCTAATACTAGATTGAAGAGAAGTGGAGAGAGTGGGCATCCTTGTCTTGTTCCTGAGTTAAGAGGAAATGGCTTTAGTTTTTCACCATTGAGTATAATGCTGGCTGTAGGTTTGTCATATACAGCCTTTATTGTATTGAGGAATGATCCATGGATTCCTAATTTTTCCAGAACCTTCATCATAAAGGGGTGTTGGAACTTGTCAAATGCTTTTTCTGCATCTATTGAGATAACCAAGTGGTTCTTATTCTTGCTCCTGTTGATGTGATGAATAATATTAATTGATTTGCGTATATTGAACCAGCTTTGCATCCCTGAAATGATTCCTGTTTGATCATGGTGTATGATTTTTTAGATGAATTGTTGAAGTCGATTGGCCAAAATTTTGTTGAGACGTTTTGCATCAATGTTCATCAAAGAAATGGGTCTATAGTTCTCTTTCTTTGATGAGTCCCTGCCTGGTTTTGGGATGAGGGTTATGATGGCTTCATAGAATGTGTTCGGTAGTGAGCTTTCTCTTTCAATTTCATTGAAGAGTTGGAGGAGTATTGGTGTGAGCTCTGCTTTGAAGGTCTTGTAAAATTCCGCTGTAAAACCATCTGGTCCTGGACTTTTCTTAGCTGGGAGGTCTCTTATTGCTGTTTCTATTTCAATGTTTGATATGGGCCTGTTAAGCTGGTATAACTCATCTTGGTTTAGTTTTGGCATGTCAATATTTGCTAGGAAAAGGTCCATTTCTGTCAAGTTCTCAAACTTATTAGCATAACGTTTTGAGAAGTTTTCCCTTATAATGTTCTGAATCTTGGTTGTTTCCGTGGTGATGTTTCCATTCTCATCTCTGAGTTTATTAATTTGGGTGTGTTCTCTCCTTTTTCTGATAAGGTTTGCTAAGGGTCTGTCAATTTTGTTAAGTTTTTCGAAGAACCAACTCTTTGTTTTGTTGATTCTTTCTATAGTTTTTTTGGATTCTAATTCATTTAATTCTGATTTAATTTTGATTATTTCTTTCCGTCTACTGGATTGGGGTTTATCTTGCTGCTCTTTTTCAAGGAGGTTTAGATGTGTCATTAAATTGTTAGTTTCAGATCTCTCCAATTTGTTGATGTAGGAGCTCAGAGCTATAAACTTGCCTCTGAGTACTGCCTTTGCTGTGTCCCAGAGGAGCTGGTAATTTGTGTGTTCATTTTTGTTGAATGGCATGAACATTTGAATTTCCTTTCTAGTCTCTTCCATGACCCACTCATGATTCAGCAGTGTGTTGTTCAGCCTCCATGTGATACCCGACTTTCTTTGGTGGCTTTTGGTGTTGAGTTCTAATTTTATTCCCTTGTGGTCAGAGAGAATGCAAGGTATAACTTCAATGTTTCTGAATTTAGACAAGTTTGCTGTGTGGCCTAAAATGTGGTCTATTTTAGAAAACGTTCCATGTGCTGATGAGAAGAACGTGTATTCTGATGCTGCTGGGTGAAATGTTCGGTAAATGTCTGTTAAGTCTAGTTGATCTATGCAGCTGTTTAGATCTGCGGTTTCTCTGTTGAGTTTTTGCCGAGTTGATCTATCTAGTGGGGAGAGTGGTGTGTTAAAATCCCCAACAATTAATGTCTTTGGATCTATATGGGATTTGAGGGAAAGTAGTGTTTCTTTGATAAATTTGGGTGCTCCATTGTTTGGCGAATAGATATTTAGAATTGTAATATCCTCCTGAAGGAGAGATCCTTTAATTAGTATGTAGTGACCTTCTTTATCTCTTCTCACGAATTTTAATTTGAAGTCTATTTTATCTGATATTAGGATTGCAACTCCCGCCTGTTTATGGGGGCCATTTGCTTGGTAGATTTTGTTCCAGCCTTTAACATTGAAAATGTGTTTGTTTTTACGGGCAAGATGTGACTCCTGCAGGCAGCAGATAGAAGGGTCTTGTTTTTTAATCCAACTAGTCAGTCTATGTCGCTTAATTGGAGAGTTCAATCCGTTAACGTTACGAGATTGGACTGAGAGGTATTGGGGGTTCCTGCCATGTTATCCACCTTCTTGGGGGCTGCGAAAACTGGGTTCTTCCTAAGGTTCTTGGATTCTCAGTTTGGGTGCAGTTTCTTATGAGTACATTTCTTATCAAGCATTGTTGCCTCTTTGTTTTTTCCCTGCCACCCCTTCCCTCCCATCTCCACAACTACATCCCTCCCTGCCCCATTTAAAAAAATTTTTTTTAACCTACTGGTCAAAGCTCTCATTGTTTTTTTTTTTTTTTTGTTTTTTGGGGGGGTTTAACTTGTCCTGGGGCTTAAATTTAGGTCCTGGGCATCTCCCTTTACTATTTTTGTTCAAGGCTAGTGCTGTACCACTTTAGCCACAGCTCCACTTCCTATATGTCGATGGTTAATTGGAGATAAAGAGTCTCACAGGATTTCCTGCTCTGGGTACCTTCCAATGGAGATTTCCAACCCTCAGTATGCTGAGAAGCTAGCATTATAGGCACCCAGGTTCTGATTGCTTTTTGATATTCACGGTGGAAAACTTACACTGACTTTATCACGCCTCTGACTGAACTGGATCTTTGATTACTATTCTTACAAAAACTTATTATTATTATTATAAAGGTGATTTACAGAGGAATTACAGTTACAATAAGTTAGGAAAAGAGTACTTTTTTTGTTGTTCATTGTGGGGCTTGAAATCTGTCCCTCAGCTCTTCAGCTCAAGGCTAGCACTCTACCACTTAAGCCACAGTGCCACTTCCAATTTTTTCTGTTTATGTGGTGTTGAGGAATTGAATCCAGGGACTCATGCATGCGAGGCAAGCACTCTACCACTGAGCCACCTTCCCAGCCCTCCAAGAGGATATTTGTTTTGGACAATGTCACCTCTTCCCTCTCTCTGTTTTTCCATCCTGTCCTCACTCACAAGTTATAGAGTTTTTTCAACATAGTGAATACCACTGTTGCATTTGTTCACTAATGTTCTTTATTTTTATTATATTTCCCTATATTTTTGCTAATTCTCACTATGTTTACATCAGATTTAAAACGTCACATGAAATGTCTATAAGTATTATATAGAATATATATTATATATAGAATATATAATTATATAATTATAAAATCACAAAGTGTAAGGTATGTTAGTACTATTGTGTATTAAGATGAATAATTATATTAAAATATAAAGGAAGGGATTGTCGATGATTTTGGAGTAGTACAGGACTGGCTTTTGAACTCAGTGCATGTACTAGGTCAGTGTTCTACCACTTGAGCCAATACAATGCAAAAGATTTTCATTAAAATGAATGTATTTGTCCTAAAAGAAAAATCAGTACTTTGAAAGGGTTAACATCTTAGTACGTGAAAAATTCATGAAGTAAAGATAAAATATCCTCATGCATGTGTCTTTGTTCCTGAGAATTGAATGTAGAGCTCTATCACTGAGCTATATTCTTAATCCTCTATATTCTCTCTTTTTTTTTTTTTTTTGGTCAGTCATGGGACTTGAACTCTGGGCCTGGGCACTGTCCCTCAGCTCTTCCGCTCAAGGCTAGAGCTCTACCACTTGAGCTGCAGTGCCATTTCCAGTTTTTTGGTGGTTTATTTGAGGTAAGAGTTTCACGGATTTGCCAGCCTGGGCTGGCTTTGGACCACGATCCTCAGATCTCAGCCTCCTGAGTAGCTAGGATTACAGGCGTGAGTCTGGGCAACCATCTATATTCTTTAATACAGGGTCTCACTGAGTTGCCTAGGCTGGCTTCCAATTCCTGATCCTTCTACCTTCACCTCTATGATAGCTGGGATTATAGACAAGCACTCTGACCCTGTATGCCTTATCTTTCCATCAGGGTTCATCACCTGCTTCTTCTCATCCATTTAAATATTTGTTAGAAAAATTGATTATCTGCCAAGTATAGGCAAAGCATAAGATGATGTCTACTTCTAAGTAGTTTACAACTACCAAGAAAGATTGTAAATAGGTGCCACTGGAAGATGAAGCCGAGCCTTTCCAGATAGGATTTTTGGCCTGAGTCATTTCAGAAAGAGTTAAACAGAATGCTCTGCTGGTGGAAAACAACCTAGGGAGTGGTTCCATTGTAGGTGAAATGACCCAAGTAGGAGTTTGTATGTTTAAAATTTAGTGAACCATTACCATTTCTTTAATTTTTTGAGTACGATACAAAATACCAATGGAATCTAATGCAGATGATCAATTCTTGAGTGTCAGCTATGATGAAGTTGTTTTACACTTTTTGCTTACAAAAGGATTACAAATTGCAGTTCATGAGACTTTCTGAATTTAGTTCAGGGAAAGGTCTTTTTCTTTTTCTTTTTTTTTTTTTTTTTTTATCAATTTATGGTGGGATTCAGGTCCTCAGAACCCAGGAATATTGAGATCTATTAATTAGGTACAGTCAAAACCCTTTTTTCAAAATATAACTGTGATGTTCCAAAGTTGTTTTATTTTCAAACTATTTGATACTTAATTTTCTTTAAAAAGACAGTTCTTAAAAATAAATCACAGTTCTAGTTATGGTACCTAGGAAGAGGAGGTGGGGGAATACCCATTAGATAGAGAATCATGGAGTGAGAAGCTAAGTATTTCCCAAGAATTAAAAGAGCACTTTGGGGTCTGGGAAGGTGGCTCAGTTGTAGAGCGCTTGCCTTGCATGCATGAGGCCCTGGGTTCGATTCCTCAGCACCACATAAGCACAAAGAAAAAAGCCAGAAGTGGTGCTGTGGCTCAAGTGGTAGAGCACTAGCCTTGAGCGGAAGAGATGAGGGACAGCGCCCAGGACCAGAGTTCAGGCCCCACGACCGGACACACAAAAAAACACCAAAGATCACTTTGTTCCTTGATTTTGTTTTATATTTATATATTTTCATGAAAACAATGTGTACAGTAGTGTGCCCAAATCTTCAGTATGTGGCTTGATGGACTTTTACAATGTGCCTTGATCCCTTCTCCTTCCAGGTCTTTAGCAATTTCAGTTTGTTTCCTTTTTTCCCCTAGTCTACCTTTTCAGTAGAGTCTTACTAGAATAATCCTTAATATAATAATCCTTTGGTATTTTAAGCTAACAGTTCCCTTTAGGAAAATCTGTTTAACTCTTTTGTATATGATTTGACTTTGAAACATATTGCAAGCTTCTTGTCCCTGTGCTCTTGAGCTCAAGGCGAGCACTCTGCCACTTGAGCTCCAGCGCCACTTCCAGTTTTCTAGTGGTTTTATCTGAGATAAGAGTCTCACCGACTTTCCTTCCTGGACTGGCTTTGAACCTCGATCCTCAGCCTCCTGAGTAGCTAGGATTACAGGCCACTGGCACCGGCACTAGAGGTAGTTTAAAAATAAGATTTTGTTATTATTAAAGTGTTTTGTACAGGGGTTACCATTTCTTAAGTAATGAGTACATTTCTGTTTTGGAACTTTGTCACCTCTTCCTGTTAGCAGTACTTTTGAAAATAACTTAAAATATTTGCCTAACACGTAGTAAGCGTTTGAACAAACTCTTAAAGCTGTTTACTAGCAGAAAGAAGCATATAAACCAACATAATAGTATAAGGATGGAGGGGACAAGTAGAGAAATTAAGGTTCTTAGAACTATTGGTTGATTATTCTGTTATTGTCTTAAACCCTCATTATTATAGATTATGAGTCCAGATTTTCTATTCTGTAATGCTTACACAGATAGATACTAGGGTCAGCTCTTGTATTTGCAGTCAACTTGTTTTCTAATTAAAATGTTTTGTATTTGTCCTCCTCCTCTCTGAGATTAGGACTAAGACCCTGGTAATCTGATACTTTTGCTCATTGGCTTGGTGCTCTACCACCTGAACCACAACTCCAACCCCATGTTTTTGAAATTTCAAATAGAAATGTTATTTAACTCTTGGAACATACTAGTGCTTGGTGGCTTGAAAGATTGAAAACTAATAAAGGAACAGGTAACCCCATGTGATTCAGCCATACAATTGATGTATGTGTTCATTATACATTTCAGAGTGGGAAGTGTTGCTTTAAACTTTTGTTAATGTCAGCTTTTACATTACTCTGTTTATGCTTTCTAGAATGTCATTTAGAATTGTGAAGTAGATTGACATTCTTTTTTTAAATAATTTTTTATTGTGAAGATACTGTACAGAGGGGTTACAATCACATGAGCAAAGTAATAAGTACATTTCTTACCAAGCATTATTGCTTCCTCCTTTGTTTTCCCCCTACCATCCCTTCCCTCCCACCTATACAACTTACCCCCCCCCAAATTGTAAAGTTCATTTTTCTTTTTTTGGGGGGGAGGTCCGGTCATGGGGCCTGAACTTTGGGCCTGGGCACTGTCCCTCAGCTCTTCAGCTCAAGCCTAGCACTCTACCACTTGAGCCACAGTGCCACTTCCGGCTTTTTTCTTTTTGCTTATGTGGTGCTGAGGAATCGAACCCAGGCCTCATGCATGCAAGGCAAGTGCTCTACCACTGAGCCACCTTCCTAGCCCTTAAAGTTTGTTTTTTGACATAGCATCTTGTACATGTCATTGTTGCAATGGGTCAACCTGTATCCCTGTTTAAACAATTTATTTTTTCCCTTCTGCTTCCCAAATTATACCAACATCAAATTCAGTGAAAATGGGTTATACCGTGGGGGAGGGACATAGAAAAAAACAAAAAAAAATCATGTGGTACCTTATAAATACGTTACAAACAATAGCAAGAAAGAAAAAAAAACCACTTGATTCCTTATCTTGGTGTTCATTTCACTTAATATCATCTTATTTGACCTTTTCTGCTTGTCTCAGATATATAGTAGTTATAGCAAATAAGGAAAACCAATGGGACATATGTTTCTTTGAACCTGGCTTGCTTCACTTATTTTTTTTTCTTTTTTTTGGGTTCGGTCGTGGGGCCTCAACTATGGATGGGCCTGGCCGCTGTCCCTCAGCTCTTCAGCTTAAGGCTATCGCTCTACCACTTGAGCCACAGCGCCACTTCCAGCTTTTTTCTTATGTGGTACTGAGGAATCAAACCCAGGGCCTCATGCATACAAGGCAAGCGCTCTACCCCTGAGCCACCTTCCCAGCCCCTAATATAATTTTTTTCCAAGTCTTTCCATTTCCTAACAAATGGGGCAGTGTCATTCTTTCTGATAGAAGCATAGAATTCCATTTTATATATAACACATTTTTTTGATCCATTCATCTACTGAGGGGCATCTCGTTGGTTCCATATATTACCTATGGTAAATAATGCTGTAATAAACATAGTTGGGCTGGTAGCATGGTCTTGTTTGTGATCATTTGAGTAAATGCCCAAAAGTGGGATTGCTGGGTCGTAGTGGAGCTCTTCGTGGAGTCTTTTGAGGAATCTCCATAGTACTTTCCAAAGTGGTTGAACAAGTTTACACTCCCACCAACTATGGAGTAGGATTCTCTTCTGTCCACATCCCCTCCAGCATCTGTTGGTATTAGAGGTCTTGATTATAGCCATTCTAAATGGGGTGACGTGGTATTTCAATGTTGCTTTGATTTGCATTTCTTCTATGGCTACAGAGGTTGAGCATTTCTTCATGTAGATTTTGACATTCTTTATGTGAAATACTTGGATTAAGATAAGTTTAAGAATTGAGAATTTGGGGATTTGAGGAAGTTAATGGTGGTACATATTCCATGTGTTTTGCTACTGCTAGCATGGCACATAACTTTCTGTAGAGAAATTATAGAAACATGACTGCGTAAAAGAAATGACTGAATTAGCTTTGGTTTTGCAACAAAGTGAATTTGAAAAAGACACCTTTGTTTTATGGAACTTCTTAGGTTTCAGAGTTGGGAATAAGATTTGGAACCTGTAAAATGTCTGATTTTATATCTTCAGCTGTCTTGAATGTGTTATCAACTTATTCAGATGTGTTGAAGTGTATATGACTGAATGATGGTAATTTTTTTTAATGTTTCTTTTAGGTAGATGAAGTTCCTGATGGAGCTGTAAAACTACCTACAAACTACCCATTTTCTTTTTTGGAACTCATGAGACGTAAGTCCTGTTAGCTTTTCGATGCAAATTAGAAGTTTCAGGATTGTGCATAAAATGAAAAAGTAGAAATTAATTTAAAGAGGAATAGGAAAGAAATACAAAACTTTAAAATTATGTTTGAACTTTAGAATAAATTTTCAAGCTACCTCTTTGTGTTGAGGAAGCACTATGTATGTTTTACTTTTAGATAGTAAAGGCACTGTAGGTTTAATTTTGATTGAAAGTTTAATTTTCTTAATCAGGGAAGGAAGCAAAAGAATGGTGGAAAGTTTGTATGGGAAGTTTTTACAGGACATTCAATATTTCTGTTCAGTAAAATTACATGGACTTTCTTCTCCCCCCCCCCATTCTGGGATTTGAATTCAGTGTCCTGTACTTGGTAGGCAGGTGCTCTACCATTGAGTCATGCCTCTGGCCCAACTAAGTGATTTCTTCTTTTTTTGTCAGATATGGGGCTTGAACTCTGGGCCTAAACTCTGTCCCTGTGCTCTTCAGCTCAAGGCTGGCATTCTACCGCTTAAGCCACAGTGCCACTTCCGGTTTTCTAGTGGTTTATTGGAGATAAGAGTCTCACGGAGTTTCCTGCCTGGGCTGGCTTTGAACCTCTATCCTCAGATCTCTGCGTCCTGAGTAGCTAGGATTACAGGCGTGAGCCACCAGTGCCTGGCCCAACTAAGTGATTTCCATAAGGATTATTTTATATTATGCTTTAGGCCTTAGGCTATATTGTACAAAATACGAGAAGATGAAATCTGGACAGTTCCTTTGAGTGTACTAGAGGCTTATGGGTAGTAGAGCCATTCTGATTTGTTCTACTGTCCCTAGTGGATATGGGCACAAACTGATTTGGTGAGACAATTTTAATTTTTCAAAAATTAGCTGAAAATTGAGCTGTTACTTTTATATGCATAAGATTTTCTGGGAGCTATCTCATGGGTTTCCAATGATTATATTTGTATATACCTATCATTTAGTAGCCTTCTAAGTACTATATAATTTGACTGGTTTTGAACTTAAAATAATTTCTGTAGCTTAGGCTTGCTTATTTGGGATGAAGAGAAACAAAGCTTGGTATTCCTCTTCTAATTATAATTATATTCCTAGAAATGGCTACAATGACAATGTCTGATTTAATGTTTCTTAGCAACCAGCTTTCAGTTATTAATGTGTATGTGTGGTACTGAGGTTTGAACTCAGCCTCTTGCTTACTAATCAATTATCCTTCAGCCCTTTTAAATTCTGGTTGTTTTTGGAAAGGGGGTTGTATTTTTGCCTCAGGCTAGTCTTGGACTACAGTCCTACCTGCCCCTCCAGTAACTAGGATTATAATCCTGTACCATTATCCTAGCTCTCACATAATTTTTTCAACAGTTATATTTTGCTGTGATAATATACACAAAATGTATACCACTAAGTTGATTTTAATAGGAATTTCATTAGATTTTAGCAGTTTCTTGTATTCATGATCATTCCATTCTCTTCAGTTCTAAACAACCACTAATCTACACGGTTGAATCACCATTTCTGGCCATTTCATGTTAGTGGTATTATAAAATACCACAAATTATTATTTTTTTGAAACTTAAAAAAATTGTCTTTAGTTGTACAAAGGGATTTCAATTCAAGAAATTGATAAATTTGTAAGTACAATGCATCTTTTTTGTGGGGGGCGCCTGAACTCTGGGCCTGGGTGCTCTCCCTCAGCTCTTCAGCTCAAGGCTAGCACTCTACCACTTGAGCCACAGTGCCACTTCGGTTTTTTTCTTTTTGATTATGTGGTGCTGAGGAGTTGAACCTAGGGCCTCATGCATGCAAGGCAAACGCTCTACCACTAAGCCACCTTCCCAGCCCCTAAAGAAACATTTCTTAGGGCTTATCCAAGACTTTCTGAGTCAGTCTGTGTGCTATGGAGTTCAACAATCTAACAAGCCTTGGGGATGATCCTGAGCCATACCAAATTTACAAATACTGTATTAAATGTAGCTGGCATTAGTTGAATTTTCTTTGGAGGGGAAGGGAGGCAGTTTGGGGCTTGAACTCAGGGCCTGGGCACTGTCCCTTAGCTTTTTTGTTTAAGACTAGCACCCTACAGTCACTAGAGCCACAGCGCTAATTCTTGCTTTTTTGTTTATGTGGTACTGAGGAATCAAACCTAAGGCATCATGGCATGCTAGGCACGCACTCTACCACTAAGCTACGTTCCCAGTCTCCAATTTTTTATTTTTGTAACTTTAAAAAATTCTTTCTGAGTGGTGGGGCTGGGAAGGTGGCTCAGAGTTCAGGCCCCATGACCAGACCTCCCCCCCAAAAAAAAAATTACTTCTGATTTCTCTGATTTTAAGAAATTTTGTAAAATATTTATATACGCGTATGTATATATATACACATTCTTACAGTTTTATAGGGCACTTGTGTAGACCATTGTTACTTCTTTTTTTTTTTAACAGTCTTGGAGATCCAATGAGATCCTAGTTCATACAAGGCAAGTGCTCCTTCAGTGAGCTAAAACCTCCAGCATTAGGTTACTATTTTAAATTTAAAAGTGACTATTCTTTCCCCAACATTAAAAAATGGAGAACTTTTATTTTCAATGCTGAAGATTTAACCTAGGGTCTTGAACTTGCTGAGCAGTGTTACCACTTGGAAGCATATGTAGCCCAAAGTCTGTATTTAAATCACAGCATTACACTGGGTACCTAAACTTATTAGGTATTACTTGGTTAATTAGGTATTAAGATGGTTAAGGGGGAAAATGAGGCTATTAATAATCAAGAAATTAATGCCTGGGAAGGTAGCTCAGTGGTAGAGTCCTTGCCTGCACGAGGCCCTGGGTTCCTCAGCACCACTTAAGCACCACATAAGCAAAAAAAGCTGGAAGTGGCACTGTGGTTCAAACGGTAGAACGCTACCCTTGAACTGAAGAGCTGAGGGACAACGCCCAGGCCCAGAGTTCAGGCCCATGACTGACCAAAATAAAGGAAATTAAGATATATTCAAATTTAAAAATACCTGCTTTAATAGCTAGGATATGGAAACAACCTAGATGCCCCACCACAGATGAATGGATCCAAAAATTCTGGTATCTATACACAATGGAATATTATGCAGCCATTAGAAATGACAAAATAATGGCATTTGCAGGGAAATGGATGGAGCTAGAAGGAATCATGTTGAGCGAGGTAAGCCAAGAAAGAAGAGACAAATGGTACATGGTCTCCCTGATAAGCGGATGCTAAATCCAAAACGTTAGGCGATATGACAAAACTAGCAGGGCTTAAGAAACAAAGAACTCCCACTCATCTGGTTGAACCACTACTAAATATCCCCATGCTGCTGATCACATATATGGTATATAACATATGAACACCGTTATATGTTACAGACTGTGATAGACAATTTGCTCCAGGAAAGTTAGAATGAACTTGTGACTTTAAATGAACATCATTATTCCACAATACTGTGAAATTCCAGAAATTATTTAATCACTTAATCAAAATTTAAAAAAAAAGAACCTTGGGTAAGGGAGGGAGGGGAGGATGGTAGGGGGAAAACAATGGAGGGGGTAACAATGTTCAAGAGGAAGTGTACTCAATACCTCACTCATGTAACTGTAACACTCTGTATAGTACCTTTACAATAATAATAATTTTAAAAAACCTGCTTTAAGCTGGGTGCCGGTGGCTCACACCTGTAATCCTAGCTACTCAGGAGGCTGAGATCTGAGAATCGTGGTTCAAAGCCAGCCCAGGCAGGCAAATCCGTGAAAATCTTTTTTTTGGGGGGGAGGGGGGTCAGGTAGTGGGGCCTGAACTCTGGGCTTGGGCGCTGTTCCTCAGCTCTTCAGCTCAAGGCTAGTGCCACATCGCTACTTCTGGCTTTTTTTCTTTTTGCTTATGTGGTGCTCAGGAATCAAACACATTGCCTCATGCATTGCAAGGCAAGTGCTCTACCACTGAGCCACCTTCCCAGCCCCAAGTCTGTGAAAATCTTATCTCCAATAAACCACCAAAAAACTGGAAGTGGCACTGTAGCTTAAGTGGTAGAGCTCTAGCCTTGAGTTGAAGAGCTGAGGGACAGCGCCCAAGCCTTGAGTTCAAGCCCCACGACCTCCCCCCTCCCCGAAAAAAAAATAAAACTACCTGTTTCATAAAAATTTAGGGGCATTTTTATTTCAAAGTATACTTTAATGTTTTTGATCTTCAGTGTTTTGTTTTGTTTTTTTTTTTGCTAGTCCTAGAGCTTGAACTGAGGGCCGGGGTGTTCTATTCAAGGTTAGCACTCTACCAGTTGAGCCACAGATTCATTTCTGGAGGTCAGAGTTTTATAGACTTGCCTGCTGGTCTGGCTTCAAATTGTGATCCTCAGCTCTCATCCTCTCAGCTTACTTAGTAACCAGGATTATAGGCAGGAGCCACTGGTGCCCAGCTATTATCATTGTTCTTTTAAGTATACCATTTACATTTGCAAAGTCAGTACCTCCCAAAAGCTTGGAGAGTAAAGTCATGGGTTGATGATGAATTTGCTTTGTAACACTTGACACAGGATTTAATACAAGTCGATTACAGCAGTCACATTTGCCTATTTTATGTGACTTTCAGCAAATTCCTTACATTTGTGTCCTTCTGAATTTGTAAAATAGGGATTTCATCTATCTTAGAACTTTAGGACACAGCTAAGGTGCTTTCATAAATAATTACTTAGACTAATGCTAAGTATGTGTTGAATAAAATGCCAGTAAGAATTGTATGGCTTTGAAAGGCTTGTTTTGGGAGCAATACTTGCTGGGATTTATAAATTAATAGTAACATTGCATATTTTTTTTGTAAGGCTGTTATTGTAGTGTTACTAAGTTTAGATCAGCTCAGTTTGAATTTTGCTAAGTAGTTTTGCTAATTGAGAGAATGTCTTCGAACTCTCCATACTCTTGAAAATTTAGTCATACTTTGCTGCTTTTATCTCTTATTAATGTTCAACTTTAGAAACTTAAAAAATACTATATAGTATATGTAGTGTATAGTATGCATATAATTTTTTTTTAATTTTTTATTGTGAAGATACTATACAGAGGGTTACAGTTACATGAGCAAGGGAGCAAGTACACTTCCTATTGAGCATTGCTACACCCTCCATTGTTTTCCCGCTAGCATCCCTTATCTCCCTACCTTCCCCGAGGTTCTTTTTTTTTTAATTGTGATTAAGTGATTACATAATTTCCCAAATTTCACAGTATTGTGGAATAATGATGCTCATTTAAAGTCACAAGTTCATTCTAACTTTCCTGGAGCAAATTGTCTATCGTGGTCTATAACATATAACGGTGTACACATATGCATATAATTTTTAATTACTGTAAATTTACAGAGATTTCATAGTTGTATTTTCATACATGCATATAATATACATTGTTGAAATTATGTTCATTTTTTTGGGGAGAGGGTTAGTTGTGGGACTTGAACTCTGGGCCTGGGCTCTGTCCCTTAGCTCTTCAACTCAAGGCTAGTGATCTGCCACTGGACCCACCATGTTACTCCAATTTTTTGCTGATTTATTGGAGATTAGAGTCTCAATAGACTTTCTGGCCTGGGCTGGCTTTGAACTGTAATCCTCAGATCTCAGCCTCCTGAGTATCTAGGATTACAGGCATAGCCACTGGCACCCAGCTTGTCCTTTCTCCTTCTGCTGGTCGTCTTTCCCCATCATTCTACCTTTTACTGTCATAGCATCTATTTATTTATTGAGCCAAGCCTGGGCCTTCACTCAGGGCTTGGGCACTGTCTCTGATTTCTCTCTCTCTCTCTCTCTCTCTCTCTCTCTCTCTCTCTCTCTCTCTCTCTCTCTCTCTCTCTCTCTCTCTCTCTCTCTCTCTCTCTCTCTCTCTTTTTTTGCTCATGGCTTGTACTTTACCGTTTGAGCTGTAGTTCCACTTTGGAATTTTTGGCAGTTAAAAGTCTCATGATCCTCAGCTCTTACCTTCCCAACATGTTAGGATTACAGGTATGAATCACTCCTGCCTGACTTGTTATAAAATTTTAGTAAACATCCTTTTTAAGATTTGTTTCATATTTTGTGATTTTATAATAGGTAAATGAAGCAGCAAGTTAGAGTTGATAAGTTGAAAATGAAACGTTTTGTTTAGAAAATACTACTTAATAAATATAAATGACTTGATCTTGATGTCCTTGTGTCTGATAGGCCTTCATATTTTGATTATGGCCCCTTTGGTTTGACTTAAAAGTTCTAAGTTTGGGCTGGGAAGATGGCTCAGTGATAGAGTGCTTGCCTTGCATGCCTGAGGCCCTAGGTTCGATTCCCTAGTACCACATAAGCAAAAAGAAAAAAGCCGGAAGTGGCGCTATGGCTCAAGTGCAGCGCCCAGGCTCAGAGTTCAGGCCCTATGACTGGAGCCCCCCCCCCCAAAAAAAAAACGTTCTAAGTTTGTGGTGACTTTGTATGGGCTTTCTTATGGGCATCCATACTGTTTAGTAAAAAGGTAAAATCAGATACATAACTGCTTTTCTATATATTTGCAAAAGAACTTCAATCCACATAAGTTTACTGTTAGATTTGGAATTTACTGCTTAATTTTCTCATTGCTTTTAAAAAGCAAATAATAAAAGGAAAGTTCTAAAGAGAAAGAATAATATTTTTATATTTTAGAATTTCTAAACCTGTTGTGTTCTGATTTTTTTTCCTCTGAACTTTCACAATTTTCCTTCCTTCATTCCTTCCTTTCTCTCTCCCTTTCCTCTCTCCCTCCCCTCTCTTCTTTCCTTCTTCCCTTTCCTCCCTTCTTTCCTCCCTTTAATCTCTTTCTCGAGCTGGTACCAGTACTTGAACTCAGGGCCTAGGCATTTTCCTTTAGTGTTTTTGTTTTTGGTGCAAGGCTGGTGCTCTTATACTTGAGCCACAGTTTCACTTCTGCCTTTTTGATAGTTAATTGTAGATAAGTGTTTCATGGCCTTTTCTGCTTGAGCTGGGTTCTAACCATGAACCTCAGATCTCAGCCTCCTGAATAGCTAAATTACAGGTGTGATCCATGGGTTCTTGGCTTCACAATTTTTTTGTATTTGTTATGAAAATGTAATTAGATTATGTCCTATTTCCATTTTGCATATAAAACACTTTTTGTAGGCCATTTGAAAATGGAACATTTCTAAGAGAAAACCATAGCCACAGCCACCATAAGGTGTTCCTTGGTAACTAGCGGTGCGGTCTCTAGGCTAATTTATGTACTATTCAGGAATCTTAGGGGATTGTATCCCCATGGAGAGTTATTTTGTTCATCAGCTTTGTTTTTGACTTATCAGTCTTGAGCATATTCTTTACCCCACCTATACTTCGAATTGATTGTGAAGATCAAACATTGAGCAGTATATTTACTGTTACAATATTTATTTTATTTTTTTGTGTGTGCTGATGCTGAATATTGAATTCAAGGTCTTATACTCTTGCTTGGCTTTTTCAGTGGCCTGGTGTGTGCTACTACTTGAGCTACATCTGCACTTCCAGGATTTTTCTCGTTAATCGGAGAGTCCCTTGGACTTTTCTCCCTGGCTGGCTTCAAATCAACATCAGACTGAGCCTCCTGAGTAGCTAGATTACAGGCATGAGCCACTGGTCCCAGACTTTTAAAATATTGCAGCCTCCTGGCTACTTAGGAGAACTGAGATCTGAGTATCTTGGTTTGAAGCCCAAAGAAAAGTGCTTGGGAATCCCAATTAACCATCAGAAAAGCAGATTGGAGTGTGTGACTCAAGTGATGGAACACCAGCTGTGAGCAGAAAAAAGACAGCAAGAGTATGAAGCCTTGCCTTGAGTTCAAGCCCTCACTATTGACACAGAAAAAGTGCTCAAACAATAGATTGATAGGTCCATTTAGCAAAATGTATTAAATAATTACTGACATGAAAATGTGTTCATATTTAATTAGAAGTATATAATGATGTTTAAATTAGGTACTTTCTGTTTTTTCACAGTACTAGAGTTTGAGCTTGAGCTTTGAGGCATTGAGCCTGGTTCGTTTGCTTGGCTGGTTCTCTACCACTTGAACCATGCTTCCAGATCATCTCTGCTGGTTATTCAGACTTGGTGATTTTTTTTCTCCCCAGCCTGGCTTTGTCCAGTTTGGGGGAGAAGTTTTTTTTTTTTTTTTTTTTTTTTTTTTTGTCGTTCGTGGGGCTTGAACTCTGGGCCTGAAAAGCCTGTTCAATTAAACTGAATGAGACCAGGTGCTGGTGATTCCTGCCTCTAATAGCCACATGAGGCTGAGATCTGAGAATTGAGGTTCTTAGCCAGTCTGGGCAGAAAAGTTCACGAGAATCCCATTTTCAGTAAACAGTGGAGCTATGCCTCAAGTGGTCTAAAGCTGTAGCATTGGGCACAAAAGTTCAGGGACAGTGCCCAGGCTCTGAGTTCAAGGCCCAGGATCTGTACCAAAAAAAAAGTTCATGTAAATGAGTTGGTGTTATGGATCTAGGAACTCATTACTGAATTAATAAAGTATATCAGATTGACATGTAGTTCTGTGGTTTAGTGCTTGACTTGTTTCTGTGAGACCTGGATGCAATCCTTAGTACTGTAAACGAAAAAAAAAAAGTAGTATTTGGAATAAAATATAGCCTACTTTATCCCTACCTCTAAACAGAAAACATTTATTGTTCTGCAAAGAAATGGAACCTAAAAATATTTTAGAAGCCAGGTGGCTGGTGTTTCACACCTATACTCCTAGCTATTCAGCCTGAGATATGAGGATCAAATTTCTAAGACAGCCTGGAAGAAAAGTCTGTGTGGCTCTCTTGTGTTCCAAGCTGGAAGTGGAACTATGGCTGTAGTAGAGTGACTGTAGCCTTAAGTAAAAAAGCTAAGCAATAGTGGGAGGCTCTGACTTCAAGCCCAAATATCTGTATACATACTCCCCCCAAAAAGACTTTTCCAACATTTGTTCTGCCAGTACTTAGAGCCTTCTCATGTGTTGGTAAGATTGTGTTCATTGAAATGAATTCATCAGACTTAATATCCTTGTCTTCCCTTTAATTTGTATTTTATGAAATGCATCATATAATAGTGTTATTTTAGTAATGCACTATGTATATATTTATTTGAGGTTGCATTGCACTTATTATCTTCTTCTGTTTTAGTGCTTTTTTAGGACCAAAGGATATATTTCCTTACTCAGAAAATAAGGAAAAGTATGGCAAACCAAATAAATAAAAAGGCTTCAATGAAGGCTTATGGGAGATAGATAATAATCCAAAAGTGAAATTTTCAAGTGTACAGGTGAGTCATTGGATACCCACTTAGTTTAGTATTATTTATTCAGTCTTGGAGGAAAAAATATCATCATAGGTAGAGGAAAATAAGATGGCATTTAAGACTCTTAGTAATTTTGGATTAAATTGTGTTCTTATTTATGGAATAAACTTTGACTTTTTATGTCTAGATGAACTACTGAAATTATTATACTGCTAATGAGACCTCAGAAAACTGAGAAATGCTTGGTTATTTACTCCTAAGAATAAAGTTTAATATATTAGATTTAAAGCCATATATACTGTCTTTTTTTTCTTTATTTATTTATTTTTTGTCAGTTGTGGGACTTGAACTCTGGGTCTGTGCACCATCCCTGAGCTCTTCAGCTTAACGCTAGAGCTCTACCACTTGAGCCACAGCACCACTTCCAGTTTTCTGGTAGTTAATTGGTGATAGAGTGTCAGGGACTTCCCTTGCCCAGGCTGGCTTTGAATCTCGATCCTCAGATCTCAGCCTCTTGAGTAGCTAGGATTACAGGCGTGAGCCACCAGTGCCTGGCTTCTACTATATTAGCTCTCAGACATTTCCATACATGCATACAAATCGTTGAAAATAAGTTTTATTCTATTTTCATACATGTGTAAAGTACTTAATTTGCCCTCTCCTTGTCCCTCTTCCCTCCTGCTAGTACCTGATCACCCAGAAGAGCCTATATTACTTTCCTATCATTCATTTTTTAAGTGTGTATTACACAAAGGAATTTTGCCATGTTATTTCACATATATACATATATGCTATGTTCAGTTCAAGATATTTTTTTGGAGGGGTCAGTTGTGGGGCTTGAACTCTGGGCTTGGGTGCTGTCTCTGCGCTCTTCAGCTCAAGGTGACAGACCGGGGGGTTGTGTGTGTGTGTGTGTGGTGTGTGGTGAGTGTGCGAGTGTGAGTGTGGGTGATGGGTGGTATGTGTGAGCGTGAGTGGTGTGTGTGTGATGTGATTGAGTGTGTGTGTGGTGTGTGTGGTATGATTGAGTGACTGAGCATGTGTGGTGTGTGTGTGGTGTGGTATGAGTGTGAGCATGTGGTGTGAGTGTGGTGTATGTGGTGTGAGTGGTGTGATTGTGAGCAAGCATGTGTGGTGTGTGTGATTGAGTGTGAGTGTGGTGTGTGTGGTGTGATTAAGTGAGTGAGCATGTAGTGTGTGGTACTTTTGGTGTGTGGTGAGTGTGAGCGTGAGTAGTGTGGTATGACTGTGTGGTGTGAGTTTGGTATGACTGAGTGTGGTGTGAGTGCTGTAGGTGTGGTGTGGTGTGATCGTGTGTGGTGTATGTGAGTGAGCATGTATGGTGTGTGGTGTGTGGTGTATGAGCATGTGTGGTGTGTGGGTGGTGTGATTTGAGTGAGCGTGTGTAGTGTGATTGTGAGTGTGAACATATGTGGTGTGAGTAAAATGGGTGGTGTGATTGAGTGTTAGCATGTGTGGTGTGTGGTGTGAGTGGTGTATGGTGTGTGAGTGAGCGTGTGTGTGGTGTAATTGACTGTGAGCGTGTGGTGTGTGTGGTGTGATTGAATGAGCGTGTGTGGTGTGTGTGGTGTGTGGAGTGTGACCGTGTGTGGTGTGTGTGATTGTGTGTGTGGTGTTAGTGTGAGTCATTCCATTGTCCTAGGTGCTGGGTGTGAATGTTGCCTTATGCTCCGGGCCGCTCTTCCGTGGCTCTTCAGGGAGCAGAGCACAGAGCTTGTGGGTCACCTGCTGCTCTGCGCGGGGCCAGGGTCGTAGGGTCGCTGGGTCAGGGGGATCAGTGGGGCCAGCCGGGCTGAGGGTTGGCAGGCCCAGCCTGGCCTTGGCTCCCACCCTGACTGCACCCAACGCCCACCACTCCGTGGTCCCCGCGGTCCTGGAGGCAGAGGTTGGAGGCTCTCAGTTGGAGGCAGTCTGGACCAACTTCACCCTCATCTCAGAGAGACTGGTGAGGAGGGCACCTGGCACAGCAGGGAGGCTGGGTGGGGCCCTGTGCCTGGTGGGGGAGCTGCCTGGCCAGGCTCTGGGCCCGCCCGCCCCCCTGGACAGGGCAGCAGGTGCTGCTCCGCAGGTGGCCACTTGAGGGCGCTGTCTCCCCGGCCTGCAGAGCCGACAGAGGCCTTGTGCAGCCAGGATCCCATTAGTGGTGGAGGGGTGTCTGGTCCAGCGGGAGGGCGGCCCAGGTCAGGGGGTGACTGGCCAGCCGGGAGTGGGGAGGCCCACACGGTGGGGATGGAAGGGTGCGGTGGGAGCCGTGGGGGGTGTAGTGGGGGCGAGGTGTAGGGGGAGGTTCTGGGTGCAGCATGGGAGTTCTGCCCCTGATGACTTTCTTCTCTGCATAGCACCTGATGCCTGGCATTTCCTCAAATCATCTTCACAACACATAGGAGGTGGGCACCTCTGCAGCCCTATCTTTTTACACAAGAAGTTAAGTAATTCAGCATCAGGTAATCACGTGAACTGGCATTGACTTCAGGTCTGCCAGAGTTGGAGAACTTCGTCTCTTTGTTCCAAAGGAAATTGGACTATCTGTCTCCAGAATGTGGCTTTGCTCTGTTAAATGGCCCCAGGACTGGGAAGGTGGCTCAGTGGTAGAGCGCTTGCCTTGCATGCCTGAGGCCCTGGGTTCGATTCCTCAGCAACACATAAGCAAAAAGAAAAAAGCCGGAAGTGGCTCTGTGGCTCAAGTGATAGAGTGCTAGCCTTGAGCTGAAGGGCTGAGGGACAGCACCCAGGCCCAGAGTTCAGGCCCCATGACTGGACCCCCCCAAAAAAATCACCCCAATAAAAGCTGTTGTCTTCACTTGAAAGGTTGGGGAATCAGGAGATACTTTAGGTGGGGCATAAAAGCCTGTGCAAACATAAAAGATCATCATTCTATTGTTGATATATATCCTAGTAAGGACATTTTAAATGCAATGCAAACATAACACAGATTCCCTGCTGATGTTTCTAACTTAGTAATTTGTGAGTTCGACTTCTGAGCAGATCTTCATTGAGACACTTGAGTCATAGAGAAAAAATAACACTTGGCTTTGGAGTTCATCAACTTGGAAATTTTTTTTATATTTTTTTATTGTGAAAATACTGTACAGAGGGGTTACAATTACATGGGCAAGATAATGGGTACATTTATCATCAAGCATTGTAGCCTCCTCCTTTGTTTCCCCTTCCCATCCCTTCACATCCCCCCTTCCCCCAATCCTCCCCTCCCCCTCCCCACCGAAGTTGTAAAGTTCGTTTTCGACATGACAACTTGTACTTCTCATTGTCGCAATGGGTCCACCTGTATCCTCGTTTAAATGACTTGTTTTTCCCTTTCCCCTCCACAAATTATACCGACATCAAATACAGTGAAAGTAGGGGTTATAAAATGGGGGAGGGACATACAAAGCAACAAAGAAATAATCTTATAAATGCGTTAGAAACCATCGCATGAAAGAAAACATTTGAATACATATCTTAGGGTTTATTTCCCAAACATTACCTCATCTGACTTTTTCTGCTTGACTCAGACATATACTAGATATTGCAAATAAGGGGAACCATGGGACCTATGTTTCTTTGGGCTTGGCTTACTTCACTTAATATAATTTTCAACTTGGAAATTTTCTTATTTTACTTTGTGAAGACAAGGCCTTACACACATGGAAATGAGAAACTAATTCGTAAGTGTACAATTAAACAGACACAGTTTGTATACAAGTGTACACAGATGTATTAACTGAAGTATGGTATTTGCAGGGGAGAATTCGGATGGTAAAATTCCCCAGGAAAACAAACTCATAGTCCAATGAAATGAATACCAGGAAACTGGCACTTTAAAGGTATGAGTAGGTCAAGGGGAGGGAGGGTGGATGAACGAAGAGAGGAAGGCAACCATAATACTTAACATGTATCCTGTGAAACCAAGAATTGAGAACAGGGCTGGTTTTGGGAGAGTTGGGAGAGAATGATGAAGGGGTGGCATGATCAAGGTGCATTGTATTTATAAACTGATGTGTGCCACCACTGATAACAAAACCACAATATAAAAGGGGCAGCGAACACTGGGAGACATTGGCATAGGTGAGAATTACCTGCCTGACCACTGATAGAACCACACAGGCACTTCAATGGGGAAAGCCATTTCACAGAAATCATCTCAGGGAGACAGTGAATGTTTTGTCTTTATGAGGTATGCAATATTTGGATGTCATAGAAAGGAAGGATTCGAGGCACGAGCAGGGGTGGTGGGGGAGGAATATGCCCGGTCCCTTCCTGTGCTGGTGAGGTGCAGTGGGACAGTAGGGTTGCGGTGGAGGCGTGGGGAGAGGAGGCTAGAGGAGACCTTGAATGTCACATTGAGGACGGGTTTTGTGCTGCAGCAGCAGAGGACTGTCAGGAGCACAGAGGGAAGATTTCCTCGGTGGTGTTGTGGAGGCAGAGACAGGAACCATAATACTAATTAGGCGTTCATTGCTAATACGCTCATAGGAGTGGTGGCCAAGAGTAGGATGTGAGAGATGTGGAAAGTCAGTATGAAAGCACAGCTGAGTTACTCAAAGACAAATTTCCAAGTGGGTAATGAGAAAAGGAGAAACTCTCTGACACAAAAATAGAACAAGGTGAAGGAATTTGGTGGGGGCAGGTGGTTAAGAAGGTGCCTATTTTGAGATAACAAACTTGCTTCTGGATGTAATGAGTTTTGATGTGCTGTTAGAATGTGACGTGTAGATGTCCACATATAAAATTGCCAAGTGCAGATATCTGAATTCTGATGATGTGAAGCCCTGGAGTGCCAACGTGAACCGTGAAACCAAGAGCTTCTGAAAAATTCAGGCCCCAAACGCTTTGAGATGTCAAACCTCAACCCGTCACTAAATTATTCACATTTGATTTTGTTCTCATAATGAACAGAGCAAAGAATCCGTTTTTTTCTCACAGATTTTTTTTTGAAGTTGGCAAAAATAATGTATTTTAAAGAAGTCATCAATGATCACTGAACTTACTTGGTAGATTCTTTTTTTCTTTTTGGTGAGGAATGACTCACATACTAGAAAGTATAAAATCCAATGGCAAATATACACATGAGTCCCCCTATACGTACCACTCCCATCAGGAAATGGAACGCTTCCAGCACTCCAAAAAGTGCCTCATAAGTTAAGGTCTCTCCAAGCTGCTACCTTCCAGAATGACTACCACTTTGAACAATATCCACTTAAGTTATTTTTATGCCTACAGCTCTGTATGAATTGAATCATACAATGATATATCACATACTATATATGATCTTGTATCTGTGATAATATATATCTTTCTTTGGTTAAGATGCATTTTTCTAGTATAGTTCATGGAAACAAATCTGGAGACGTGGATGTAATTTACACTTATTGAGGAACCATGCCACCCTAGTACACCAGGCCATCGGCCGCACATAGGGACTTTGTCTGCATTGGTGTACACACACACACACACACACCACACAGACAGGCTGAAGCACACACACACACACACACACACACACACACCCCACACAGACATAGGCTGAAGGCCCCTAGATGAGGTCATGGCAGACTCAGGCACTGGTTATGGCCCAGGTTTTACCCTCTTTTCTCAAGAGTGGGGGGAAGACTCTTACAACTCTCATGTGATCGTCTTAGGTCAAATGAATATTTTTATTTTACCCCCACTCTTGGTGTAGGGACAGGAAAGTTGTTTAGCCTTTGCAAACTGATTTTTTATCTAAGTGCTGAAAAGTTAGTTTGCTCTTATAATAGCATAAATAAACACTCTTGGAGCGAGAGCTCAGTTTTATTCTTCCCTCTTCAGCAAAGCATTATAAACAAAATCACCTCCATTCTAAACACAGAAACCTAGAATTACAGGAAGGACATCTCATTTATTTAATAGTGGTAAGGAAAATAGTTTATGGAACAAGGACCAAGGACCTTAGATAAGGGGACTAGAGCCACAGCTTCCTGCAGCTGTGCAATGAGTTACAGGCAGGGAGGGAGAGGTGGAGGCCTTGCTATTATGTGCACAGAAACACCTTTCAGTAATCCAGGAGCTCAGGGCTGCCCAGCATGCTTTGTATTAGAGGCTGGGGACAGCATATTTCTTTGTATCCTTAGAGTTTCTGTTGCCTTCTGAAACTGATACAACACAAATTGTTTGTGTGTGCGTGTATGTATGAAAGAGGAAGCACTTTAGTTCAAATGAGCACTTAATATTCGTAATTTGATCTAATTTTAATAAATTATATATGGGAAATACTGAATAGGCCACAAAATATTTTATTATTACTATTTTTTAAAATAAAATGTTTTTCTCCATTTCTTCTGTCCCACCTTCAATTTTTTGTTGCTTTTTTTTTCTTATGAGCAAGAATTATATCTGCTCAGATTCTCAAAAATTAATCTGCTTTAAAATGTTGAGAACATCAGGTCTCCTGTCAGTAAGCAGACAGGAGAAGTTAGGGAGAAGAGCATTGTTTGGAAAAGAAAACTTAGTCATCCTGTCACCTGAATGCATATTTGTGTACTGCTTAGATATTGCTGCTCCAAGTGATTCTGAACAGCTCTTCAAAGGGTGCATTGGTATGTGACATTTCAGAGGGAGATGAAGCTTCAGTCCACAAAAGGACATATATTAATTGGGGATTTTACTTTATTTTGGCACAGAGTTTTTAAAAAAAAAATCACCTGGATGGATTTTAAGATATAGACAACGTTTCAGATCTGGTTTTGGAAGCCTGATTGAGAAAGTTCTTTCTCCCCAGCATTTAGGACAGCATGTTCTCTCTAAAGAAAGCTGTCTATTTTTCTTTTCTTTGATGGACCTTCAGTTTAGAACAGACACAAAGCTGGGAACACAACCCAAGGCAGAAAAAATTCACTCCTATGTACTGTTGGTCAGGTTGACTGTAGGACACAAAGGTTATGGATCGGTGGTGGAGCCTTGTCCCTGCGTGAGCATGTTTTCTGGACTTTGGCTGGAGCTGAATTACTGACTTCTGAAAGGAGGGATGGGTCTGGGTTTCTAGCGGGAACAGCCAATGGGAAGGAAGTAATATTCATTAAGAGTGTCTCAGGCAGGCCACACCGGTAAGGCATGCTGTTAACACACCCTCCTGCACACTGTTCGCCTGTGTTTGAAACCCTTCCAGGATACTGGGGTTACGTTTTTATTCCAACCAGGAAGAATACATGATTGGATTCTTCTTTTTATCCCTTCCTTCCTTCCTTCCTCGCTTCCCTCCCTCCCTCCCTCCCTCACCCATCTCCCCCTCCCCCTGCTGCCCTCCTCTGGAGCTCTTCTTTCCAGCAGGAGCTTGAGAATAAGATTATTATCCAATCAACTCAACAGCAGCCCATGTCAGTGTCCACATGTGCATCTGAGACGAGAAGAGATTCATTTGTGACCTGGAAACTGAAGTCTGCTTAGGTCTGTAAATATGAATAAAGCCCATTCTCCTTAATGATGAAGGTAATCTCCAGTAATTTAATTGTCTTTCTTAACTAGTGGGGATAACCCATTTCTCTCCACCCCCCCCTCCTCTCACACAAAAACTATGCTTCTCATAGAGTGATCTTTACAAACACAGGGGAAATATGTCTTTTGGTTAATTGCATTTGAAAGAGCTTCCCCCCCCCCTTTTTTTCTTTTTTGTATGAGAGACTCTTCTTTCTCCACCACAAATTATGTGTTTTTCTAATACATATTGTGGTGAGCTGCTTGGGCTCTTATGGGCTAACTGTGGAAGTGGTTGGTGTGTGTGGGATGTACTCCTGGCTTGGGTTAGCTTTGGTGAAAGTTGCTGCTTTGGTTGCTGCTACAGATGAAAGGCAGTTTCTTTCTGTTGCCGTTGTTTGTGGAACTTTGGTGGACCTGGAGTGGATTGTGAGACCCCCCTGCCAGCCCATCCCCTGTGAGCACAGAGCCGTTGTCTCTTTCCATGTGTCATGTGCATTTTCCAAAACATTCAGCCGTGCCTCTAAGAAAGAAGTACAGCTTCTTAAGATGGCCTAGGAATGGAGCTGTTTTCTTTTCAATATGGTTTTGGAAAGAAATTATAGATGGAAGGTAGAAATCAAGTTGTACAGAAGGACTTAAGTGTAAGCCAGGAATGCAAAGATTAGACTCACTGGTTTAGTTAGGGCAAATAACTTCACTTTGAATTATTTTCTTCTTTTGAGCGAAAAAAAAAGTAGATCTGTGTTGAAAGCAGTGTCTGAGGAGACCAGCTTATAACACACAGCAATTGCAGAGACAAGTTAGGTGACACCAAGAACAAGTGTGTCTAGGCAGTCCCTTTAAAAATACCCCAACCGAGGTTATGAAACCACACAGCTTCTTTGAGGAATAACGCATCCAGGGCTAAAGCAGCCTAATTTTATTCAAGGATTTGAAGAGTAAAAAGGGATTTGGTTCTTTAAAAAAGGGAAAAAAGAACAGCCGAGTGAGGATTATTGATCAGTGAGGGATTAAACATTTGCTGGAATACAAAGCATCAGGAATTATCAACATGGACATCACAGTGGCCGGCCATTCAGCACTTGGAAATGCAAACAGCCCAGTTTCCCACTGATCCAATGGCAGCAGCCTGGAGCTCTTGATTCCCTGTGTGTCCACCTTTGTACTCCCTGCCCCTGGACAGGGATGAGGAGATGGGTTAGGGGTGAAAGGAAACTAATCTTGCTCTTTTAACTTCTGTCTGTCTGTCCCTCTTGAGCAGGCCAAGCAGAGACCAGAGAGGGAAAGCACTGGGGAGCCTAGGAGAGGTCCTGAGGTCCAGAGAGGATCAGGAGATCTATCGGGAAACCTCAACTACCACTTCCTCCTGTTGCCAGGGCTGTGGTCCTGTCTGCTTGCCGGCCCGCACCTGCCTCTGTGGTTCACAAGGAAAAGGCATTTGGCACTTGTACAGCCGGCCCAAGGGAGTAGTGCTGGGGCCATCCCTCCCTTTCTGGTTTTGTCTTTTTCTTCCCCTGTCAGGTGCCACTGGCTTTGAACCATGTAATTGCATCAATAAGCCATCTCTGGGATGAGCGGTGTGTGTGTGTGTATGTGTGTGTGTGTGTGTGTGTGTCTGTGTGTGTGTCTGTTTGTGTGTGTGTCTGTGTGTGTGTCTGTGTGTGTGTGTGTGTGTGTGTGTGTGTGTCTGTGTGTGTGTTCTACTGGCAGCCTGGCTCTGCCACCCTGCCTCCTGGAAGGGTTTGCAGGACTGAGGACATTGGTTTGGATCCTGAGGCTGATTTTTATCACCTCTGCATAAGGCTTAGCCTGTGAGGAGGGAAAGTGAGAGGGAGGGAAGAGGAAGTCTGACTTTGCACTTTCAAGAGCATGTGTGATTTTCCAGGATGTACATAATATACATTGAAGCATCTGTGTTGTGGGCTCCCAGGGATTTGCCTGTTCTCAGTGCCGATTCTTTGTGCACCCTGCATACATCCTACCTTTTGGAGACTGGGGGAGGCAGTGGAGGATGTTGTATAAGAGGACCAGTGTCCTGACCCACGTGCTGACTGGGTTAAAACAGGTGCACAGATACTTCAAGCTCCAGCCCACATCTCTACCTACCCCTGGGCAGGAAGAGCCTAGGGTCACCGTCTGCCTCTTGGAGACTCAGTTTCCCCATCCACTGGGAAGTTTTTGATAAAGGCCTTTATTTTGGGTGCCACATTCTCATGCTGAGTCTCCTATTGCCTTCTGTTGTCAACTTGAGGAGCCTTTGAAACTTTGGGGGAGACGTTCCCATCTTTTTCTTCCTTCTTCTTTTCCATACATTGGACTGTGTTGCTATTTTCAGGCCACAAGTGATGAGACTGAAATGTAAGTGTCTTGATGTGCCAGGTGGGGACATCAGGCCACCTGGCTCAAAACCTGGAATTCTAGGACATGTTAACTGTCTGAACCACAGAGGTAGAGAGAGCACACACAGGGCCACACTCACTGACCCGTGAATGTCACAGATGTGGCCGGGCCAGGCCTTGAGACCATGTCAACCCTGGTCCAGAGGAGAAAGGACACACTTCACCCACAGCTCTTTTTAGGGAGCTGGGATTGAGTTCCATCTGTAGAATCGCAAAGTGTTTCTGGGTTTGGAGCCACTCTTTCTCAGACGTCAAGTAAACACACACAAGGTTGCAATGAGGGTTATGCAAGCCTGTATGCTGGGGTTTGACTCAGGACAAGCCCTAAAATGAGCACATTTTGCTCATTTTTGCTGTTCAAAATTTTGGTGATCCTAGGGTTTAAACTCAGAGCCTTGCACTTGTTATACGGATGCTTTACCACTTGAACCTTGCCTCTAGGTTCCTTTGCTTTCTGCCAATGTTGTATGACTGTGTCTGAATCCACCTCCTCTAGGTTCACTGGTGATGTTGGACTCCCGGGCCCATGTCACCGGACTGTTTTTCTCCCCCAGAAACAGTGTCTTGTGGACCTTTCTGCCCGGTCTGTCCTAGAACCTTGATCCTTCTAATGTCAGCCTGCTAAGTAGCTGAGATGATAGGTGCCAGCCACCAGCATGTAGCTGAGGATGTATTGTCCCACTGTTATCCTACTGAGCCCAAACCTTAGATGCACCCAGTGATTGTGTTGGCGAATTGACATCATCGGATGAGCAGCATATATGGCTTATTTATTGACAGTCGAGGTCCAAGCCCTGACTAGGCCCAAAGCCTTAGCCTCACTCTTGGTCCATGGAGATGGAAGACTATCCAGGCAGATGTGTCTCAAAACAGCAATGCTGCTGAGTTTGGTGTGTGTGGTTGTTTGGGGTGTGTGTGGTTGGGGTATGTGTGGTTGTTTGGGGTGTGTGTAGTTGTTTGGGAAGTGTGTGGTTTGGGATGTGTGTGGTTGTTTGTGGTGTGTGTGGTTGTTTGGGATGTGTGTAGTTGTTTGGGATGTGTGTGGTTGTTTGGGATGTTTATGATTGTTTGGGGTGTGTGTGTGTGGTTGTTTGGTGTGTGTGTGTGGTTGTTTGCGGGAGTGTGGTTTGGTTTCCTGCTCATCAGCCTTGGTGGGTGCCATCTTCTCCCCTCCCCATAGGATGCTCTCTGCTCACAGTGGTGTGACCTGTACCCCTCTCTATTCTCAGTGTTTAACCTGTACCTCCTCTCTGCTCTTGGTATGACTCTATCCCCTCTCTGCTCTTGGTAGTGTGACTTGTATCCCTTCTCTGTTTTTGGTGTGACCTGTACCCCCTCTCTGCTCTTGGTGTGACCTGTACCCCAGGGCTAATTTAGGCCATTGGGATTTAGAATGCAGTTGGAGATGGGAAGGAGAGGGGACTGGAGAGGGAGGCTGGGAGAAGAGATCTGGTCCCACACCTGCTCGCTGCTCCTCAGGACACCTCTGTGCACTCCACAGGGCCACTGTGAAGCCTGATGGGGAGGAGCTCTATTCTGGCTGTCCAGGGCCCCGCGGAAGGAAAAGCAAGGGAGGAACGCGCTTGAAAATAACATCGTGACTGTTCTTGGGGTAGAGTTCTGCTTTTGCCAGCTTCATTTTTAATGAAAGGATGGAAATGTCCAGAGGCAGGGTGGTGACTAATGGAGTTGCATTGTCCTCTTCTTATTGGAGTTTCAACAGCAGGGCATCCAAGCTCACTCTCTGAGACTGCATTCACGCCAATGTGCAATATGAAATGGAGTTCCTTCCGCATTCACCTCTCTCTAGTCCTGGGCCTGGAGCAGCAACTTAGTCTTCACCTGGTCTGATTTGATGGGATGATTCTCCAGCGCTCACTCCTTTTCTTATGTTGACAGTGGTAGTGGTGGGGGGGGAACACAAATTTACATGACAAAGGACATAGTTCACCTTTTTCACCTGGGAAGTACTTGTGTTTGTTTTCTGGGTAGATAAACTACATTTAAATGGCATGATGGATTAAATAAAGTGTTATTTTTATTTCCTTACCATTGTTAAGGACTAAGTACTTCTGGGTTTTCTTTTTCTTTTTTCTTTTTTACTATCTGGCAGCAAAAATGCCAGCTCAAGTAGAAGTGTGGTTCAAGTGGTAAAATGCCAGCTTTGGAAGAAAACGCTAAGGAAGAGCATGAGGCCACCAGATTGAAGTCTAGGCTTCCAGTCCCAGAGGCAGGCTGTGAGTCACAGCCCATTGGGGTCACACAGCCCAGCACTGCGTAACAGACAGTGAAAGGGTCAGGACATGACTGCCATCATTTTGTTTTTCTTTGCATGCTAGGCTTTGAAGTCAGGGCCATGCCCTTACTAGACAGAAGTTATATCATCTGAGCAATGCCTCCGGCCCTTTTTTGCTTTATTTATTTTTCAAATACGGCTTCCAGGCTGACCCATCAGCACCTCTCATGCATACTTGGATCATTAATGTCAGCTGCCCATGGCACTCATTCTCCCTCCCCCCCCCCAACTCCTTGGAGTCCTGCTGGAGGCTCACTGCAGACACATCCTCATGGCTGCTGTAAATGGAAGGGACCCTGGTCATCAGCAAATGGCAGTGTGAGGCCAAGCAAGGTCAGAACTGGTCAGGAATCAGGACTGGTAATGACTCTGTGCTTAGGGGCAGGCATAGCTCCTGATGAGTGGGTGGAGGACTGGACTATGTAGCTTCAGTGTATCTGTTTTCAGGCAGTGACTATCATAGACACATTTGGATTTTGTGAGGTTTTTGAGCAGTGAGGATGGAAATCAGCTTGGGGCACAGCTGTGGACAGGTTGGTTGGTCCGTCCCATGTGCCTGGGACACCTTAGCTTGCTTTGGCACCTAGGTAACAAGTTGCCCTTATGACGTAAGTTTATGATTTTCTCAAGTAGAGACTATATTAAACTCCACGAAGGCACAAGGCTTGACTTGTTCTGGCCACAACTAGTTCCTCCTATTGTCTCCAGACAGAGCAGCAGCTCCACAAATAAGGGATGGGAGGGGGGCATGGGGAACGAGAAGGAAGGGGTGGCGTCGCCCAGGAAGCATTGTACTTGTAACCTGACTTCTGGAATTGTTACCCTGGGTGCAACCCCATCAAAATACTAATAAAAAAGTCATGTTTTCTTATTTGTTATGAACAAATAAGAAAAATAATTTTAAACAACCACACTCTATAACCCATAGATAATTACTTCTATTTTTGTTTTTAAGAAACAATCATTGTTGGAGAGTTTTCTTTGAAATACAAAAACTCTTCTTGGAAGCTTATCTGTGTATTAGACAACAGAGCCCCTGAGTTTGAGTTTGCAAAGACTTGGAAATGGAGACTTTCAGGATGATTGCACTCCTTCCGCGCAGTGTGTTTCCATACCCATGCATTCCCACAAAAATTTCCTCCAGTCATTTTTGGCACTCTAATCTTTGTTACCTAGTTTAGAAAACAAAAGTTGGGGAAAGTCATGTGAATTGAAAGTTGTGCTTTTCTGTATATGGTTAAAGAAGTCTTCCTTTGGGAACTGCCTACATTTCTTTGCTGTTTTCGGCAAGTTTTCCTGGCTCTTGCTGCTTTCTTTCTTCCTTAGAGGATTCTGTAAGGTCTATCCATCATCCAGTTACCAAAATGCACCTCACTGGAGAAGGAAAAATAGTTGGCGTAGCTGAGTGTTTGAAAGGAAATAGGAGGAAAGACATGCCTCCACACATCGAACCATCTCTGATGCGCTTTTGGAAATTCATAATGACAGATGGGTTGGGGAGAAGGAGATACACTCCACAGTGGGCTTCCTTTCAGATCCAGAGCTCCTTCCAAGGTGTTCTGAGCTATTCTTAGCAACTGGGGCTCCACACATTCACCCCGCCCCCCCCCCAGAAGAGAAGACTGCTTGAGGAAGCTTTGTTGCTTAGCATTTTGCTCCAAACAAAAGCCAAACCAGGCAATGCAGGAATAGATGTGGAGAAATCTAGACGTCTATTTCATAGAACTTGAAGGACCAAGGCACCTGACTTCTCAGGACCTGTGCTTCTTCAGTCCTCTGATAGGAGTGAGAAGTTCTTTCTCACTCATCAATTCTTTCAGAATTCTCTGAAAGAAGTGATGAGAATATTCGTAGGGAATGGTGGAGATAGGAAGGTTCCATAGTCCCTATCTTTTGGACACTTGCAGTGTGGAAATCATTGAAATTGTTTTCCCCTTCTCTTGTTTATTCAACTCTACCTATCGTTGGTTGATGGCTCAGATTATCTCCCTTCCCCCCCCAACCCCCAGTGTAGTAATGCATTTCAGGGTAATGCAGAATTTCAATTTGGGGTGTAGAGTGATATGGTTTGATCATGTGTTACAGAGTTGAAGTTCTGAGACCCCCCCTCCCCCATGGAGTTAGGAGCTTTGCGCCATGTAGTCACTCTAAGAGCACCTGTGGATTCTTTCCTAGGCTCTCATACTTAGCCACCGACCATGAGCTTGAGCTCTGCCTCTGATGGGCACCAGTTGAGTGTCCATTTTCACCATGAACATATTTGTGTGGACAGGACCTTCTGTTTGGGGGGGGCATACCGTGGTGGCTGTGGCAAGACAGAGAAAATGCCTACGTCTGTAAAGGTGTACCTAAGCTGAATCCACAGACTTCTATTCCCAGAACGGCCTCAACTGGTGATCCTCCAGATCTGAGTTCCCTGAGTACCAAAGATTATAGGCACCAGTCATGGATTCCTGGCATGATGCCTAAATATTGCAGCGGATGCAAGGAGTTTGAGAAGTGGCGACTGCCTTACAGGGGGTTGCGAACTCCAGCCCCTTATTCTGTTGCAGATGTCAAATCAGAAGCCATCTATCCACCACAGGCAGCTTTATTAGATGATCAAATTGGTTATGGAAGTGCCCTGCCCACCTGCACTGGCCTCTTTCCCTTACCCAGCTAAGGACTCCTTGCAGACACACCCTCATGGCTGCTTTGCCTGCTGTGATCTCAACTCCTTTCCAAATGCTTGCCTCGGCAGCTTCCCCTCCATCGTGCCTGTGCCTCTCGGACTGGGTTCCCATGGTGGTTGGATATTGAGCTGCTTGTTAGAGGAGGAAACAAGGGCTGTTGTGTACAATGGCAGGCCTGAACTGGCCCTGAGGCAGGGCAGACGCTCTCCCAGGTGGGACTTGTCAGGGCACAGGGCAGGCATCCTGCCACTGGGCCCTGGGTCACTGTGGTGAGCAGCGGTCACACTGGAACTTCTCTCTCTCAGAGAACAACAGGTTATATCTGACCAGATTGTCTTCTCTAGGGAATCTGTTTCTCCACCTACTCCTGGGGGATGCCTGGGGCTTGAGTCCATGCCAGGTTTCACTCCTGTCCAGAACTTTTCATTCCAGAAGTTTCAACCACTCAGCCAACCCCCCTGCCCTTTGCTGCATTCCCTTCTCTGATTCTGTGGCTTACACTCTTCATTTTCTATGAATTGTGAGTTTCCCTTCTGGCTATCCTTGGTTCCTTCCCTTTAGTTTGATTGTGAATAGGCTCCTACTTTGCTTCTAGAAACTTCTTTCCTTCTACCTCTCATTTGGGGGATACTTTACTATACTTCTTTTGGGGGATTCAAGAGTGTTTATGAATTGTTTCTTAAGTGGGCAAACTGCACATACTCTTTAGAGCAGTTTGTGTGGGGGGGTGTGCGTACGTGCAGTTTGTGTGTGGAGGGGTGTGCGTACGTGCACATATGACATATGTGCTTCAACACAACTTCAGAAGAGAGGTTCCGCTCCTGATTTCCTGATTCAGAGAATGAGGTACAGAAGATTCAACCTTGAGTAGTGAACAGGGGAGGGCCAGGCGGCCTGAGCTCCAGACATTGTTCTCTGTACATCGCCATCTTATGTGACAATGGGACAAGTCTCAGTGTCAGAGCAGCAAAAGTACTGAGTTGAAACATTCAACCGTGGAAATCTTTTACAGATTATGCCCTCATGAAATGATCTATTTGGCAGGAGTTTGGAGTAACAAATGTATGAATTTATTGTAGGAATGTATTAGATCAGTTCTCTTCTCCTCTATCCTGAGGCTTTGTGATGGTTGCTGACTGGTTCACTTGCAGGAGTTTTCCTGTTCATAGCTCATGAGCAAAATGAGGGTGATAAATTGCACAGAGGAAACTGATTATTGACAATGATTTGGGCTCTTCTATTCCCTCTATCTGATAGTGCCAGCGACTTCTTAACTGGCATGGACTGTTTGCTGTAAGATAGTTTCCCTTTTCACACAAACTCACAAACTGGTGAACTGTCATACTGTGTCTTTTCAGTAGTATCCAAATGTAAGGCTGGCTGACAGCTAGTTTGTTGACTCCTAGAAGATAATAGCAATTGTCTCCGAACAGATTTGTTTCAAAGATTCATTACCTGAGTTCTGGAACCACTTGTGAGGTGAAAGATCTCTATCAAGATGGGAGGGAAGGCCACCATGTTGGGTGCAGCCTGCAGGGAGTAGACTCAGCCATTCTATTTGTACACCCTACATCTCTTTGTGGCTGTGGAGGACCAAAACTTTGAATGAACTTTCACTATTTGCTGCAAAGTGTCCCAGGCATTTCATATCTTACTTGCTGAATGGCTTTGAATGGTCAATGCAATCTTAGGTATACCCATGGGAACTCAGATAAGCTATACAGGGAATTGTATTTAATCAAAGACTTCAAACAATAGAAATTAAGAGGCAATGGTGTGTTTGTATATTTAGCTTTCACTCTAAAAAAAATAAAACCAAACTGAACAAAAACTGATCTCAGTGTTTAAGAGGAAAATCTGCTTTTAACAACTTCAACAAAGGTTGATCCCCCCCATCTTAAAAAGCCCCATCAAACTAACTTCTTAATAATTTATTAACCAATGAGGAAATAATGAGGACTACAATTCCTTTGAATTGTATAAACCTGTATAAAAGATAGATCAAAATGACAGTCCAAGATAAGTGAATGTTGGACTGATCTATTGAACTCTTCTAAAATACTCAGGTGAAAAGAAGCCTAGATCCAGGCTACCTACTTGAAAAATAAAAAGACCAGCTCTTGTTGGTTCCAGTTGAGGATGTGGATGGTATGCTTTAGGTTCAGGAGGAAGGTCAATCAGCTAAATATGTCAGAACCCTTGGAGCAGAGGGAGAGCTGTGTGGACAGGCCTTGGGTTTGACCTCAGAGCCTCACCCTGGGTAAGCTGGCCACCACCACGTGGCAGGTGCTCATCACAGACTTATCTTTTGTGTTTTGAATCTGCTTTTTGTCTTGTCATGGTCTGATGAATATTTGCTAAGTTCTTGTTACTGCTGGTACCAGCTGCATGCCATGGCCATTATGGTAAAGAAGACACATGCTTTCGGCCCTTCAATGGTAAGATCTGGATGAGAAAAACCACTTATTCATCATGTATCACTACACATACCTGTAATCCAAGCTACTTGGCAGATGAAGGTAGGAGGATTAGGATCTGCGGTCAGTCTGGGCAAAAGAAGAGATCTTATCTAAAAAAAGAAACTAAAAGCAAACAGAATTGGGGGTGTGGCTCAAGTGATAGAGGTCTTACCCAGCAAACATGAGACCCTGAATTCAATCTCCTACACTGCAAGAGAAGGAGGAGGAGGAGGAGGAGGAAGAGGAGGAAGGAAAGCAGAAGAAGAAGGTGGAGGAGGAGCAGAAGCAGCAACAGAAGACGGAGGAAGAGGAGAAAGAGGGGAGGAGGAAGAAGAGATGGGAAAGGAGGGAGAAGAGGAGGAAAGGAAGAGGAGTATGAGAAGAGGAAGAAGTAGAAAGGAGAGGAAACAGAAGAGGAGGAGGAAGAGAAAAGATGAGTGAGTTATTTCCAGATAAAGGGAAGGCAGTTTGGGAATGGGCATATTCGGTTAGCTCACAAATGGATTTACTGTTACAATAAACACACTATAACTTAAAGGCATCAGAAGTCATAAATACATGAGATACCCGTTATTCACTGAACCTCACAGCTTAGCAGCAGCTGTCCACCCTGTGGTCATCTGGCTGACTGGGGGCTTCTAACTGCGGCCCACTGCCCGAGTTTTGAGAGACAAGCCTCCTGCATAGTCCTGGCCTGGGAAAAGATCCAAATGCAAAGTTCTAAGTGGAACGAGCAGGGTCATCCGTCTAGAGAAGGACTGGTGTTCTGTCCACTGCATCCAGTCTTCCCTTCAGAGTAAAGGATGGATATCCTTCTCCGCTGTGGTCACAGTTGGGAGGGATTGCTTTGTGGGGAGTGGAGGCGTGGTGTAACAATGCCTTATGTATGAAGACGGCAAGCTATTTTCTCTTCTGGACTCTGTGATCTGTATCATGGTTTGATTGGCTGGAAGCCAGTCTCAAGCTAAATTCCTACCCTGCCCCACCTCCCCTTGGAATACAGAGGTCATTACGTGGTATTCATTGTGTATTTCTGTATTAACTCCATTCCTGTCTCCATTGTATGCTGGTATCCATATCTTTCTACTTTCCCATTCTCTCCTACACCTAGTTTATCAGAGCAGTTCTGGAATACAGCAAGTTATAAATAATTAAAATGTATTAAATTGCCTGGGACTAGGGTGGAATTTGGGAGCTTTGTTTTGCTCTTCTTTGCTGCTGAGGGGCGAGCCGAGCCATCCTGTTGCTCTCCTGCCTTCCACTCACTTGGCCTTCCCATAGACCTCGGTGGTTTTTGCTGCTGGGTTTGCCATCCAGGCTTGGTTTAGGTTCTCCCCGAATCTTTGTCAGTAACCTTGGTCTAAGGAGCCTGGGTGTCTTTTCCCCTGAGCTCATACTTGAATCACTCCGCAGGTTTGTCTTGCCTTTCTTGTCTTCATAAATTGTAATAGCTTCTTTTGTCTTAGACACAGAGGTACAAGGAACGGTTAAGAGCTATGGAATGCTGGGTGCTTGCTCCCCAAATCCCTGTAGTCTGGAGCAAGGAGGTAAGATTAAATTTTGCAAATCTCTTTACAAGTCCAGTTGAAAATAAGAACCTCCTTACTTTTCTTAGAGGGATAGATCTGTCTGATAGTGACCCTGAGTTTGTAGCCAAAGGCAACTTTTAGAAACCTTGAGTGGTATTGGGCTCTGTCACTGACTGGTAACTCCAGGCTAATGGCTTTGTTGTATGGTTTCATTGTTCTCAGTGGAGTGTTAGCTCCTCCCCATAGTCCAGGGGATAAAAGGTGAATTGTTTGGTATAATATCTAATGATCAATATATATAACTAGTACCATTAGCCTGCCTTCTGCTTATTTGTCACATTAGTTAGTTGGTCTATCTTCTGTAAAGATTATTTATAGCAATTATGGTAATTACTATATCCACCATAGAGGAACCATATGAATACACACTTAACATCTTCTTTATTTTTCTCTAAACTTGACTTTTATAAGTGCTCACTCCTTCCTTTCTTCCCTTCCATCCCTTCTTTTTCTTCCCTTTTTTTGTGTTTGACCTTAGTCTTGAACTTATGGCCTCTTGCTTGTTTGGCTCTTCTGTTTATGGATGATGCTCAGTCCCTTGAGTCTCACTGACTTTATCTGTCAAGGACTTTGAACGGGACCCTTAGATCTCAGCCTCATGAGTTGTCAGGAGTATAGGGGTGAGATAACAGTGCCAGGCAACTCTTTGCTTTTACTTTTAAAAGCAATGTATTCTTTTATTTATTATCTTTAAGGAGTTATACAAAGGAATTGCTATCTAACACAGCAGTTTAAGAATACAATATATCTTCATCAATATCACCTCTTTCAACCGCTGTTTTGATTCCTCTATACTTCCTTTCCCTTAACACTTCTCATGACCAATTATTGCATATTCACTTCTGTGGATTTACTGCACACACATTTGTATGTATGTGCATGCATGTGTGTGTCTGTGTTTGGTGTGCATACTCGGTTCCCACCACAGTCTTTCTAGAACATTGCTTGGCATGTCATAGCCATGCAAATCTATATTGAATAGTCTTCAAACACCACCAGTTTCATTAATGCGGCTTTGGATGATACTTGAAGCAGAAAGGGCACTCATTTGACTGAGGACAGAAGCTTTTCTCTGGGAAGTGGGTGCTTGAAAGACCCAGGGAAAACATGGGCTGCATGACTCTTTAAGTGGGCTGCTTGCTCGGGATTCTGTCATGAATTACCACTAGTCTTTTTGTCACCAGATTGTGGAGTGCCCACTGAGAGCTAGGGAGAAACCAAATAGGAAACCTTGCAGGTGCCTTCAGAATGCTGTCCCTTTCATTTTCTGCGCAGGGACAACATTTTGGCAGGAGCAATACATGTATCTTAGAATCCGCATATGTCAAGAGCATTTTTCATAAGCAGTCTCTGATCCACTGACCCACCTGGGATTAAGAAAGCTGACCATTGTGTGTAAGCACATAGCTAACAATAATACCCTATGTCCTGATGCATAGAGGAATTCTAAGATGAAGTTGACTAAACACAGGTTCACGCTGCATACACTATGTGTGGAAATTCTGCAAAGCAAGGCTGGGGCACCAAGACAAAGCCCATAGAGCTACTTACACCTGAGGGGAAACAGGAAGCTGACACCAGGGACAGAGACAATCAAACAACTTTCTTTTTTTTTTTAGAGCTGAGGACCTTACTGTTAGGCAAGTGCACTTCCACTAAGCTAAATCCCCACCCCCCACTGCCTCTTGTCTCTATATTTCCTCAATATTTTCCTGACATTTTCACAGAATGTCTTTTTATTTTAAAAAAAAATCTTAACTGAGGATTATTTCCTTGAGTATGCACAAGTAAGGGTGAATGTTCTTATGTTCTGTATACTTCCCGAATTCTGAATGAATGCATGCTTTCCTGCTGCACTCTGAATGTGCACTCCGCTTTCTCATCCATTATTTCACTGAAGCTCTGCAGTTTCATTGTGAGTCAAAAGTCACCAATTCCTAAACAGAGAAAGCAAAGCAGAGCGGTTAAGTTTTACCCTAGGTCATTAGTGTACAAGTTCAGTAAAGGGAAACTATATTCACTTTTTTTTTTTCGTTGTGGGGCCTGAACTCTGGGCCTGGGCACTGTTCCTCAGCTCTTCAGCTCAAGACTAACGCTGTACCACTTGAGCCACTTCTGGCTTTTTCTGCTTATGTAGTACTGAGGAATCGAACCCACGGCCTCTTGCATGCAAGGCAAGCACTCTACCACTGAGCTACCTTCCCACATTTACATTCACTTTTTATCAATTAAATCCTATGAGTCCTTTTCCTCCCCTTTTTTTTCTAACTACATCCTAATTCCTCAGATATAGAGGCTCTATTCTCACAGCAATATTATAGCATCCTCTTCAAGAAAGAATATTAGCAGCAGCCATTATATACTCAGGAAACATGGTCTACCCTACCCTGACTCCTACTGGTAACTCCTCTATGAGTTCCTGGGCAGGTTTTGGACTTTAAGCTACAAGTTAGTTCTGCTATGGCAAAGGGGCCACAGGCAGGACCAGGAAGCAATGCTGCTGTGCAGACTGTGGGGAGCCTATATGTGCTGAAGGTCAGATGCTGACCCAGGCAGGAACAAGATGAGGGAAAAGCACATCAACAGGCATTTGCTTTGCCTGTCTGCTTGTACTCAGGACATCAATGAAGAAATAGATTCCTTCGTGCAACATATGTTTTACATTATAGCCTGAAAGCTTTATATGTGGCACTTCAAAGATCTTGGCTGGCATAGCTAATTTGAGGGTAGGCTCATGCAAATAGTAAGAAATTTGAACTAAAGAAGACATCTAAAAGAAATGGGCTTCAGTTATTTTCACAAAACTTATATTGGAAACCTAAATGGACAAGGGCTCTAGGAAAGGTTCTGGTGTATCGCCGGTGGAGCCCAGCTATTTAGGAGGAGGTAATGAGAGGGTCACAGTCCATAGATCACTTGGATAAAACTATGAGATTTACCTGAAAAAGCCAAATTAAAGCTGGGTGCTGTGGCTCACACCCGTAATCCTAGCTATTCAGGAGGCTGAGATCTGAGGATCGTGGTTCAAAGCCAGCCCAGGCAGGAAAGTGCATGAGACTCTTATCTCTTATTTTCCAGAAAACCAGAAGTGGTGCTGTGCCTCAAGTGGTAGAGCTCTAGTCTCAAGCTGAAAAGCTGAGGGACAGCACCCAGGCCCAGAGTTCAGGCCTCACAACTGACAAAAAAACAACCTTCAAATTAAAAGCAAAAGAATTGGTGGTGTCACTCAAGTGTCAGGACATTTCTCAGCAAGCTTAAGTCCTTGATTCTTCTAAAAAGGGGTGAGGAGCCTTTGTCCTTGAGTAGCAAATGACTGTGGTATCATTGCATGGAAAAGCCAGGGAACCCTGGGGGGAGAAGTGGTTTCTCTGAATGCTGTCTGCCCAGGCAGAGCCCTCTGCTCCTAGTCTGTTCGTATTCAGAATGAACAAATCATTGTTGTTGGAAGAGTTCATGCAGTTCTTCCGGAATATAAAACAATTGAGAATGCCTGGAGGGAGGCGTCCTGAGGCCGCTGTGTGCACCCAGAGCACCTGGAGCTGCCACACCCCTGCGTCAGAGGGGCACCTGGGCTGGGGTTACCGGCGGATGGCTCCAGCATGGTCCCAGCTCTGTGGCATGGCAGCACAGACTTCTAAACCATTAAGGAGGAGAAACTGAACTCAGCACACCAACTCCCACTATAGCGCACACCAAAGGGAAAGAAACTCCTACTTATTCTGTGTTTTTCTTTTTCTTTGGTGGACTTTTGACCTAAGGGTTTAGCTTCACATTCTGGGCACTAAAATGAGCCATACACCTCTGGGTATCCAAGGATATTGTTTCCTTTGATCATCATGACAACCTTCTGCAGGGCAACCCCGTGAACACGGCCATCTTCCAGAGGAGAGAGGATGGGACTGGTGCAGGGGCGCAGGCTTGGTCCTGCTGCCTACACTCCCTAGGTTGTCTCTAACACAGGCTAACATGTACGTGAATTCTGCACACACCTCAGGGCTGTGTAGAGTCCAGAGTTGTTCTCTGTTTGCGTTGTTACAATGAGCCAGGGGGTGAAGTCCATTTCAATGCCACTTTACAGGCTGGGCACAGAGGCTCCAATAGGTACTGAAAGCTATTGAAGAGCACAGAACCAGTTATTGGCCTTGATAGGTTCAAGATGTGATCAGCTGGGGCTGGGAAGGTGGCTCAATAGTAGAGTGCTTGCCTTGCATGCATGAGGCCCTGGGTTCGATTCCTCAGCACCACATAAGCAAAAAGAAAAAAGCTGGAAATGGCGCTGTGGCTCAAGTGATAGGCGATAGCCTTGAGCTGAAGAGCTGATGGACAGTGCCCAGGCCCAGAGTTCAGGCCCCACTACCAGACCCCTCCCTCCCCCCAAAAAAGATGTGATCAGATTGCAATAGGGTCCACCTTCCCAGCCACTCCACATTGTGGGGCCTCCCCCCCAGTCCAGTCCAGTCGATATCCTGATTCAAAGTGCGGTGTGGGCTGCAGTGGAAGGCTGCATGGCACATGGATGCCTTGTGGGAAGTGGTGGTTGGTGGTGAGTTGTTCTGTCATTGGATAAGGGGAAATGTTCTTGCCTTGACCGTGTTGTTTGGTCCAATTGGCCTGCTTTCCACACCCACCCTTCCCCATTTCTGGTAAGTGGGGGGCTTTAGTTGTCACTCTTCCTACCTGGTGTCTGCACTGCCAAGGGGCTGACGAATGGAGACAAGTGTCCTCAGCGTAGCTCAGTCCAAATTCTACCTTTGTGCCCATGAAAAAGGGGGTGGCAGGGCTACTTATGATAAGCTAACTTGTATAGTATTATGGAAATGTAAACCCCAGTTGAATTTCTGCAAACAAAATGCCCAGGTGCATCTGTGGGCTTTGACCACGACCCTGGCTGAGCATCCGTGAACTGGCCACTTGTCCCTGCACGCACAGCATTGCCCCTCTGCCCCCAAGAAATCCACCTTTCTCTCTTGCAAGTGCTTTGCTTCTCATTTCACCAGCTCATTGAAGGTGAGCCCCATCTATCTCTGGGCGCGTCACACTTGAATTTGTAGGTGCTCTTGTCAGCCTGACCTCCCACCTAGCTTTCCTGGTTGTCTCAAGGTGGGATCTTATGCCCCAACCACAATCTTTCAAATTCAATTTCAGCCCCTTTGACAGTGTGGCCAACCCTGAGACCCAGCAATTCTACACTCTGTCTTAGCATACCCAAAGCCAGCAGAGAACCTGCACAATCATTAGACAGCTGGGTAGCTCCATCTTTCAGCCCACGTGGAGATGAACTTGAAAATTCCTTCAAGCTTCCGTTTGCTACAGAGAATTTAAACCCGAGCACTAGATGGAACATGTGGCCCTTGGGAGGGTTGGATGCAGCCACATGTTATGGTAGTGAAATGATAAACAGGTGGGGATGATGCTAGGAAAATGACCACTCCGAGAGAGTGATAATTCCCAAATGAATGAATGAACTCACATGGCTGCCTTTGGTGGCTTGGCTCTGTAGACTCTCTCTTCTTCCCACAGTCCATTCACAGGCCATGTGGCATAGTTCATCAGCACTCTGTACTGAAGTTCAGTTTGATGAGGATCTAAGGAACTTGAGAAGGAGATGAGGGTGACCAGTCACTCAGGCATGGATGCCCAGTTTGGGCATCCATTGTCTGGACTTGACATTGGCCCCGTTGCATGCTGGCTTTGTGATCCTGGACAACTCACCTGACCTCTCAGGGCGTCCATCTCTTCATCTGCAAAAACTGTGATGGTGACAGTGGCGCCTACCGCAGAGGGGTGCTGTGAAGACTGAGGGGTTGTGAGACACAAACTTCGCATGGCACAGATTACCTGGCAAGGTGCACACAGCCCATGAGTGGGAGCTACTCTTCTCTCCCCGAGAGCATGGCAGACATCCTCTCCACATCACGGGCGGACTTAATAGGTTTTCAGTTTCTAAAAGCTTCCCCGTGTTTTCTATCAACCACGCATAAGTAATGAACTTGATGTCTTCATAAAGCATGGTATTTTGTGGTGATTATTTTAAGCTCTCTCATGCATTGTCTCATTTCATTAGGTAATGATCATTATGACAAAAAAATAAAAAGAGTCCTTTAAAAATACTTCTGGTGGTACAGATGTCAAACACCAATTACCATAAACGTGATGGCAAGAGTAGCATTGTTTTCCTCACGTGATGCTGTGCAATCGTTTTCATTGTATGATTTAACTTTTTTCACTGTAGAAAAATTCCTTTTCTCTACATCGCACCTGCCCTGCTCTTGGTGGCTGTGTCATGGAGGGACACGTGCTTATGAAGTGGACACTTAGCTCCCCACCCCTGGTGGAGGAAACCCCAAGTGGCCAGGGCTTCCACAGCACATGGCACATTCTCGATTTCTTCTTATAGTTCCATGGCAGAACTTGTTTTGTCCAGTCTAAATATTGTTGGGATTCATGGGAAGGCATGTTGATGTGACTGTCCATGGCCTGTCTGTCCCAGGGCCCATGGATATTTATTTCCTATGTGGATCTGAGATATGTGATTTGTCATGGGCCATAGTCTTCATCCTTTATGTCTTCTACAAATGCTGTGATCAGAGCTAAGTGGAACTTAGGATTGAATGCAGGACATCATGGTCACTCCTGGAGCCTTGGTGCACTCAGCCTTTGAAACATTGCTGGCTGTGTATGGCAATAGTGATGCTACCCTTTGGTTGTATAGTGCTGGACTGATCATTGTGTTCTATATGCAGCATCTCATTTAAGCAGCATGGTTTGGTTACCTTTTTTTTTAATTGCTGGTTTATATGTGGAAATCTAAGAATTGGAAGAGGAAAGGACTAGCCATTACATGATACTTTTATATGCATTCTCTCTTTCAACCTTCATAGTAGCTTTTGAGGTAAGCATATTCCTTCCTTACTAGTAAAATACTCAAGGTTCATCAAGAGTGTGGTGGTACATGTGTGTAATCTCAGCAATCTAGGAGGCAGAAGCAGGAAATGGTGAGCTTGAGGCTAGCTTAGGTAAGCTTAGGGAAGACCTTATGTCAAACAAGTGGTAGAGTGCTTGCTTAGTATGGGTTAAATCTCCAGCCTAGCCAAGCTATCAATTGATTAATGAACCATTCAATCAAATCTGAATTTCAAAGGTGCTAATTAATGTTTGGTGCTGGTGGCTCACACTTATAATCCTAGTTACTCAGGAGGCTGAGATATAAGGATCACAGTTTGAAGCCAGCTCTGGTAGGAAAGTCTATGAGACTCTTACCAGATTCCAGAAGTAGAGCTGTGGCTCAAGTGGTAGAGCACCAGCCTAAAAGAGTTCAGGGACGGTGCCCAGGCCCTGACTGCCAAGGCCCAGACCCAGCGAAAAGAAAGTGCTAATTTAGTGTATGATTGAATTGATATTTAAACACTGGTACATTGGGCAATATAACCAATATTCATTCTGTTATCTAGTGGTGGGCCAAACTGTATTATCGAATCAATGTAGTAGAAAGATTTTACTTCTCAGGATTAAAGTTGTTGTTTGAAAGCTCCAGAAACACCAAAATGAAGAAGTGCTGGAGGACAGGGGACATCTTATACCAGCCCTCCTGTGCATCAGGCCCACCACAGAGAACTCATCCTTTACCATCCCAGTGCGCGCGGTGGCGGAGTTCAACACAGACAATTCACACATGGTGGGGCTGGCGTGTCTGTTACTCTGCAGAACCCCTCGCTCCATCAGTACTTGATAGTGTAGCTAAACTCAGCACGGCTCCCCAGTTCTTCTGTGCAGACAGAATGCCACAGACCACCAAGAGCTAGTTCAGGAATGGCTGAGGAAGAGAACAATGGCTTTCCTCCCAGATGCTCTAATGTGCATTTCCAGGAAGTGTGCTCCCCAATCCTGAGAAATGACCCAGTTGACCAGACATGTGTTGGCGTCGGGGGGGCTCTCCCACATGGACAGTATCCTGCTTCCCCAGGTGCATCCCATCATTGCATGCTGATGAGCCTGGCCTGAAGGAAGAACCTGGGCATGTGGTCAGAATCATTGCTTGCTACGTCAAGAGAAAATTCATTTTCCTTGAGGGTTTTTTTCCCCCCAAGTCACGTTTTATGGCTGGAGTTACTCAGCAAATTACTAGGTATAGAAATGCAAAGGTCTTATTGCATTCTATCGACCTGATTGCAGTGTCATTAATTGAAAGATGGGGTGAGCATGATGGATAGTTGAGAACAGGATTTTACATTCCTGTTGGCCTATTGGAAGAAAGCCATATGGAGCAGACAGAAGGAAGCCTTTTGGTCTGACATGAATGATTCTTTCTTTGTCAGTTCTTGTGAGAGCATTATTCAGCCCTAGTGAGATTTACAATGTGAAAGGGTGAACTGTGTCTGCCCTGAAAGGAAAAATCAAAACCCAAGTTGCTTATTTCTGGAGTTGGAAATAATCCATGTTGTATAACTTCCTCTTAGCGATTCCTTATAGATCACATTTACAACACCCCAATCTGACAACAGCTGATTTTAATCCATTTCACTTGTAATATTGCAGTATTTGCATTCATCCTCATCCCTATGACAGGAGTATGTGAAACTTTAGGAAAGGTGGTATGTGTTTGGGGATATTTGTTTTTAACATTATTTCCCTTATTTGATCATTTGACCTACTATTCCTTGGAATTTGCCCATAAATTCAATCGAGGGTTTTTGTGTGTGTACAGAATTGTCCCCATACATATTTCATGGCTAGTTTGTGTGTGAAGGAAAAATTCTTCAGATTGGAAAAGAATATGCCAGCTTATGTTTCACCTGTTTGCAAAGGCAAAGAGCATATCTTTGCTTCCCAGTTGATTGCATGTTAATGAGTCTGGGTAGTTTTCGGTTGTGTTTCTCATGGTAAAGATTTGAAGCTTGGAGTGAATGGGAGGAACAGCTACATTTAAAGCACATCTAAATAGGCCACAGGTCTTCACCCACTCTTCCTGAGCACGTGCCTTTGAAAACTTGCAGAGTTTGGTCCACATTCTTAATGACTCACCTCCTATCTCCTCTTGGCCCTCCCATCCATGTTGTTCAGCTTGTCTCTCTCCAGGTGTTTTTTATTTTTTTTTTGTACCTAGCTGTTTGCAGATGTGGGTAGGTAGGATGCAGACATGGTCATGCCTGTGGCATGGTGTCTCTTTGGAGCACCTACTGAAGATGTACGGAGAGCTTTCTGAGCAGAGACAATGGGTGTTTGCTGAGGGTACCACCTCCCTGACCTTAAGTTTGGTGACAAGTGGAAACCATTTCCTCTGGCTTGTCAGCTGCTTTCAGAGTGGAAAAGAGGCTGCACTCACGTTGGGAGGCAGATTCTGTGGCTGATTGCACAGGCTGCCTTCCCAATGAGATTGTGTCTAAAAAATACCTCCAGCGACAGGCAGGCATATGCTGGCACCTTGGCGTGAAGGAGCTCGCACCTGTGTTTCTTGCTCTTCCCATCCCAGTTCTGGAATGAGGGGTTAAATGATCCCAGAAGCCCTGCCAGGTTTTGATTTGCTATTGTCTCAGCTTCTTCATAGGTTGTCTTTCAATGGGACTAACAGGAAGTGGCCAGGCAAGATACAGCTTCCAAGGAGACATTCCCAGCCACCCACTTCCTCCACCCAGAGCCCATCATTTCCACCAGCTCCCAAGGGTCTAATCAAATCCTGAATCCATCAATAATCAGATCCACTGATCACATCATGATCTGATGAATCCACTGATGATCAGATGTACACTGATCACATCATGATCTGATGAATCCATTCACGATCATCACCCTGGTATGATTGGATCATTTTAAAAATCCATCATTGACATGGGCAGAAGTGAGCCTCCCCTTTCTCCCCCAAGTATCTCCATCCAGTCAAGTTGACCAAACAATCAGGGCTAGGACTTCTCAAGCCCTATCCCTGGGAGAGGAGGGAGGGGATGTGGAAGTGGTGATGAGGAGGATAGAGAAGAGGGTTTACAAAAAATAGTGTTCAGTAGACAGAAGTGGAGGAAAAGTCCTGGGAACATTCTATTAAGAATTAGGAGACAAAACCTATAGATTCAGAGCCAAGTCAATGACAGACTGGTGGGAAGTAAGGGGGCAGAGGGTCTGCAGGTCTGGAGTCCCAGGCACTGACCACAGGGGCAGGAAGGCAGGACATCCTGTCTAGGGGCATGGGCCAAGATGGACACTGCAGTCCAGAGTGAAACTGCTCTAGGCCTCCCTGAGAAGGCAAGGAGAGGAGCTTATTCTACACAGCTCTCCACCACATGGAAAACATGTGTGTGAGCAGCTCAGGCAGCCAAAGCCATGTCCCACCCCACTTGAGATGGAGGACTGCTGGGGATCTATGGAGGACTCTTCCAAATTCAGCCCCCAAGGCCAGCACGGCAGCTGCGTCCCAGCCAGGGTGCCCTGCTAAGCCTTTTCCATAAGAGCTATTGGTCCATTTGGCTGTCCTCAATGTATTACTCGGTATGTATTGATAGCACAATTGTCAGCCCAGCAAACATTTCCCATTTTAATAGTTCACATGAGATGCTTCATTATTGATCTTACAGCACTAAATAAAAATCTCCTTTGTCAAGGGAACATGAAATGGCTTTTAATGGACACAGCCAAATACTTGCTACTAGTTATGGGAAGAAAAATAATCAGCCTGATAGAGATTTGGTTTGGGGATTTTCTGGCTTTTTGGTGACACTGGATATTCCTTCCCCAGCCGACCATCCAAAGGCTGACTCTCAGTGAGAGGAGAAAGAGGAGCCATTGGCCCGAACTTTGCAATGTGCAGGTGGAATGTTTTCTATGCCTCATCTTCCATAGGTCCCCCCACTTCCGTTACAGCCCCAAATGCATGATTCTATCTCCAATAAAAGCAGCTAGGCACTGCAGACATTAACTTCTCACTCAGCCAAAATCTGTTAGTGGATGGTTCCAGGATAGATCCTTCCACTCCTTGGGTTTAGAGCTCTGAGTCCCTATCTCTGCTGTCCTCTTGATTTGATCAACTTTTCCATTAGGACTGCAACCAGATATCTCTGCCATCCCTTTATGTCATCTTCTTCATCTGGGAAGCATGAATAAGGTCCAAAGGCTCCTGGGTTGAAAGCTTGCTGCCATCTGGAGATGAGAGAGATGATTGGGTCATAGAGGTTCTGACTCCACCAATGGGCTCATCCACCAGACATCATAGCTGAATGAACTGTCAGGAGGTGGGACCTTGATAAGTGATTGGATTGTGAGGGCTCTGACTCTACCAATGGGTTCTTTCATCCAGGATGTCATACCTGGGTGGGATCTGGCTCCTACTTGAAAGACAGGGATCAGGAGGCTCACAATTTAAAGCTAGCTCAGATACACACACACACACACACACACAATTGCAATCAATAAGCAGGTTGTAGTGGCAGCTATGCATGTGGGAGTATCATACAAATAGGAAGTTCACACCAGCCCTGGCAACATGAGACCCTATTTCAAAAGTAAACACCCCATCCTTAACCTAAGCAGTAAGAACTGGGACATGGCTCAAGTAGAGAATCTGCTGAGCAGGCGAGGCCCTGTTCAAATCCTAGTACCACCAAAATATAATAATAATAACTTAAGGTACCCTTGGAAAGTCTTGATCGATGTATGTTCTTCCTGGACATCTCCCCTGGGCTCCTCACTGAGGATAGGGGACAGCTTGATTTCTTGAGAAGGGATTAAGAGTTGTGCAATCTCCCTGGCCTTACTAACAAAAGACACTGAGCAGATAAATTTTACAGCAATCAATCTCATCATTAACAAGTGGTAGCCATTTATCTCCATGATAAATCTCATCATTATAAATTGTTTCTACTCCTTATGGAGCTGTTGAGTCATAACTCAGAGCTGAGGCTACATGTGGAACTTACATAGGGCAACAACGGTCCTGGCACCTTATTTCCAAATGGAAGAAACCTGCCAAGGACTCTGGAAGTTTACAAATGCAAATAGACCCCCTGAGGCAGGAGAGATGCAGAAACAAGAAAATCGTATCATTTTTAATAAATATTAAAAGTGTCAAACTCAGAAATCAGAACAAAAAGTAGGTAGTACCCTTCCACCAACTCCATTAAGATATCAAAACACAGCCAGGGCACCTGTAAATCACACCAGTAATCCCAGCTACTCGGAGGCTTTAAAATGAGGATCATGGTTTGAAGCCAGCCCAGGCAGGAAAGTCCATGAGACACTTATCTCTAATTAACCACCAAAAAGCTGAAAGTAGAACTGTGCCTCAAGTGGTAGAGCATCATCCTTGACCAAATGAAAAAAAAATAACTAAGGGGCAGCACGCAGGCCTTGTGTTCAAGCACCAGGACTGGCACGAAGAAGGAGGAGGAAGAAGAGGAAGAGGACAAAGAGCAGGAGAAGGGAGATGAGGAGGAGCAGGAGGAGGAGGAAAGCTCCAGTGACTGAGGGATCCTGTATAGTTCAGACCAGAGGCAGCCTCAGCTGACTCCCTGACATAAGAAGGATGTTTCAGACTATTATAAGTAGCCCAGACTGTCCTAGAACTCTTGATCTTCCTGCCTCAGCCTTGCAAGTGCTAGGATTTCTGGTGAGTGCTATCAAGCACAGCCCTGCCTCCCCCCCCTTCCCTCAGGATGGGTCACCATAAGCAATGAGACAGGCTGAGCCCATTCTAGCATCATCAGCAAGCGGCTCCGTGAGCTCCCAGGGAGGAGAAAGGATAAAGTATGAAGGTCACTTTGGACCCTGGATCTCCCAAGGTCACACAGTGGTTAAACCAGAGCCAGGGGCCCCAAGCCACAGCACCAGGAGCCCCACATTCCATAGGGCCACTAGTTCCTCTGAGCCAAATAAAGACATGTAGCGAAGGGCAGAAAAGGGATGTCTGTGTCAGGTAATAGATAATGACAGCTCTTCTGTATGTCTTCGGCCATCTTTGGAGAGAGATGTTTGCTTTAGGTTCAACAGAAAGAATCAGGGCGGGAGGAGAGGAGGTGAGCAGAGGGAAAGCAGGGCCTGGTCACCAGTGCGTTCAGAACTGGCCAGAGGTGGCTTCAGAAGTGGACTGACAGTTCGTGGTCTTAGGAGAGGTCAGGTGGTGATCCATGGTCTCAAGAGGGGTCAGGTGATAAGCAGCTGCACCTGGCTCTTCGGATGTGAGGAGCCAGGGACCTGCTGGTCATTGTGAAGGATGATCCCTACCCACTGCCATGGCCACGGTGCTCCAGACTCTATACCCACTGTCACTCCATGGCCACACTCTCCTAACTCCTGACCCACTGCCATGGGTCAGTCAGAGCACTTCTGATTCCCCAAAAGGCTACCATCTTCCTTGATAGCTGTTTGCAGCCATGGACTCTGACCACCAAGCTCACCCCAGTCTCAGCCCCCCTGTGTGACCCTGGTTCCCATCACCAACCCCTGCACATGGAGTTTCTTCTGGGCAGAGGTCACCCCTTCTCCCCGGGCAGTGGCTCCGAGGACCCCATCCGGGCACAATGGATACACTAAGCGGACACTGAAATGCATGGGCTGGTTTTCCACAGACCTCATTTATCCTAATGGAGCACTAATAACCATGTTTTAAATGTGAATACTGTACTATGTGTCTCCATTAGCTTGCTGTGAGCAGCGAGCAAATGAAGGACAGGATTTCAGAGCATAGAAGGATGGGGAGCAGAGGAAGAAGGAAGCCCCCTGGTGGGGGAGGGAGAGTCTCAAGAGAGCCACTTGGAAAATTCCTGGGTTTCATTACTCTAACCTCGGGGCCTCAAGGACCTCCTGTCCTTACAGGAACTGCCAGTCTCAGCAAATTCTCCAGCTGCTGTTTCTTGAAAGTGCATCTTAATACCAAAAATGTCCCTTAGCAGGGCTAAGAACACAGAGGTCTCCAGGGGCCCATTCACTCACCCGCTGGCTTGGGGCTGGGGGGGGGGCGGGGGAGGGTGCTGTTTCATCTCTGCTATTGCATTAAAGCAGGTAGAAAAGAAAACGGTGGCAAAGAGTGGACCTCTGTTCTGTCTAACTGTGTGTGTGTATATGATTGCTCCCCACCCCATCACCCCAAGCAAAGTTTCATTACTTAGTGGGGATAAAAAAAAAAAGCTAGATCAACCTAACAATAGTCTATAATTAATTTGCAAATGGTTTCAGAGAGCAATTATGCCATTAGTCCAAGTGCCTTTGACTTCAAAGAGTTCTCTCAGGCTCTCCTCCACACTGGGAAAGGAGGCTCCAGAGGAGCATAAATGAGTGGCAGGAGACCACAGCATGACTGCCATCCCTACGCACATACACAGGGGCACAACATCCTGCAGAATCCCCCATGGGAAGGAGACCAGCAGTGGCTCCAAGTGACAGCCCAGTAGGGGTCTCAGCCCCTGGGAATATCTGGCCACAGGACAAAGAAGGTGCCATAGGTGCCCTGCCCCCAGCACAACTCTTCCATCATCCAGTAACTGGTCTTGGCTGTTCCCACAAACTGAAGCTCAAATACGCACATATATATATGTGTGTGTGTGTGTGTGTGTGTGTGTGTGTGTGTGTGTGTGTGTGTGTGTGTGTGTATATATACATAAATATGTATATGGCACATACATATATATGTAGATATATATATATACACATATCCTGTAATTTTGCAATTCCAGCCACTAGGGAGGTGGAGTTAGGAATTTGGCTCTCCTGAGACATAGACAGACACTGACAGTGCTCACTGCCCCCAGAGCTCGGCACATGTGGCAGGATGGGAGGGATCCAAGCAGATGTTCACCCCCTGCATCATGGGCAGGGAGTTTGTTACATGGAGTACCAACTGTTGAATGTTGGGTGCTACAATCATAGTATCTATTTATGTGGTAATCTCCAATCATGCATCTATCTAATCAGTGCAAATAAGGTGGCACAACCACACTACCTTGGCTACTAAGATGGGAACCTATCACCACCAATCCACCCACCCACCCATTGATTGGTTTGGGCTAGCTGTCCTCTGGAAACCAGTGTTTTACACCCCAGATCCATCCAAACCCCAAGAGCTCCACTCCAAATAAAGGGACACGGTGAGGGGCATGTAAAGGACAATTCTTCCATGGTGGCCATGGGGTGGAAAACAGCTTGGGCACATCATCAGCTATCTTTGGGGTACAGACATTTGCCTTCGGTTAAATAAGGAGACTTGGCTGGGAATGTGGCTTAGTGGTAGGGTGCTTGCCTAGCATGCATGAAGCCCTGGGCTTGATTCCTCAGTACCACATACACAGAAAAAAACAAAAGCAGTGCTGTGGCTCAAGTTATAGTACACTAGCAAAAGAAGCTCCGGGACAGTGCCCAGGCCCTGAGTTCAAGCCCCAAGACTGGCAAAAAATAAAAAATAAGGAGACTTGAGGACAAAGGTATGCCAAGTTAAAATGGCCACCAGTCCCTGTGTGGCCTAGGTGGTGATCATTCTGGTCCTTGTTTCTGGTGGATTCTGGAGAGGCATGATGGCTGTCTCAGCTGGTCAGGATGAGCATATCCTGTGTCCTGTGGGGTGATCTGTCCTGAGGAGCTCTGCCTGCCCTCAGTGGTGGCTTCATCCCTTGTCATTAAGAAATTATCAATTTGTCTGGTCCTTCCTGAACCCTAAAGTGATTGCAAAGCAATGGCTGGAAAAATGGTTTAGAGCAGAGACACATACAACATGAGTTAGAGGTATGAGACTCTGCCCTCACTTTTAGTTCATTTGTGGGCCCAACAAAAGTGGCTTTGAAGCAACTGTCACTTCATGCACAATGAGAATTAGTCATTTTTCTTTTTTCTTTTTGGCTGGTCCTTGGGCTTGAACTCAGAGCCTGGGTGCTATCCCTTCACTTTTTTTGCTCAAGGTTAGTGTTCTACCACCTGAGCCACAGCTCCACTTCTGGCTTTTAGGTGGTTATTTGGAGATAAGAACTTCATGGATTCACCTGCCCAGGATGGCTTCGAACTTCGATCCTCAGATCTCAGCCTCCTGCATAGGAGGCACCAGGGCCAGCAGAATCACACACACACACACACACACACACACACACATATATATATATATATATTTAAATGGGCTTGTCTGAAATGTTTTGCAGGCCATACTGAGGTTGTACTTAGGGCCTCATACCACACCCAAGCTCTCTTCACTTCAATTATCTTTGAGATGGGGTCTCAACCAATCAGCTGGCCTGTCATAGTCAGTGGCCCAGGCCATGCAGGCCACTTCCCAAACTCCTGAAAACCTCCTTTAACCCTCCACGGACACCATCTGAGGGCTTCCTAAACCGGAGAAACTGATCCTTTCTCTCTCAGCTGCACATTTGAGTGATCAAGCTGAGCAGGACTGAACTTCCCACAGCTCAATGGAAGGCAGCCTGGGAGACTACTTCCCACCAGTGGCCTCAGAGGGACCCTGAAGCAGCCATGCCCTTTTGGCCACCCCCCCACACAAACCCCTCTGAGAATGTCTCTTTCCCCTCCCTGTCAAAATCCACCTGGGGCTTGACAGGGAAGCTGTCAGTGTGAGCTATAATCCCAGGCAGGCCTGGAGTCTAAGCTAAATTGCTCGTGCCACTGTGATGATGAACTCATTCTGCAGGGAATTGGAAATCATTTTTTGTCATCATCCAACAGAGTTCCTTTATCAAGCAGTTCCTGATAATGCAACCGACAAGGAGCTGAAGGGAGACATGGAAATGGGGGGAGGGGCGGGAGGAAACAAGCCTCCATGTGTGTGTGTACATGTGTGTGTGCATGAACTGTATGTGTGTTTGTGTCTGTGCACATGTGTATATGGATGTGTATATGCTCATGTTCATGTGTGCATGCTTGTGTGTGCATACATGTGTTTGCGTGTGCTTGCATGTTGTATGTATGTGTGTGTGTATCCCAAAACACACCCTGATCCAATGCTATCCCACGTGCTCCTCATTCTCCCATCTGTAACATAACACCTGAGGCAATTGGCCTACAGGATGAAAGGTTTCTTTTTGTTCTGGCCCACTTGGCCCTGTTGCTTTGGGTTGTGGAGGGGTAGAACACCGTGGTGGAGATCACCAGGTGGGGCAAAATGGCTTCACCCCCACTGGAGACAGACAGAAGAAAAGCAGGGCCAGGCTCCTAACAGCCCCTGCGCGGCCAAGTCTCAATGACCTCACTTCCTCCCTGTGGACCACGCCCCCATTAGCCTTCCTTCCCTAGGCCACACCCCTATGGCCTTACTTTCTTCTCTAGACCCCAATGCTCTTACTTCCTCCTTCTAGGCCACGACTCAAATTCATGGGGTCTCTAGGCCACTTTCCCAATACCATCACTTCCGCCTCTAGGCCGTGCCTCTTACAGGTTCCACTGCCTGCCCATGGTGTGGGGCTGCAGGCCAAGCTGTCAGCCCTGGGCCTTTTCGGGACTGGGACTCAGGCCTTGCCCAGCCTCCCCAAGGGGCACCTGGGTCCTGTGGCCCAAGCCCAGCCCACCGCAGAGCTGGTGTCTGGAAGCCAGCTGGGCTGCCTTGGCAAGCATCTACACCCCATGCCCCACTGCTCCTGGGAAGCGGGGCAGGGCCGGACGCCAACTGTCTGGGCCCATATCATTTCAACTACCAGCTGAGAACCCTGAAGCCCAAGGCGAAGGCATCAGCCAGGGTCAGCCAGGCTAGGAGCTGCAGGGACAGTGCCCGGGCGCTGAGTTCAAGCCTCAGGACTCGTCCCCATCCCTCCCTGCCCATAACTAATCTTCCCTAAGGTTCATTAGCTGCTGCACTTGTTATGCAATCCTCGTAGAACTGTGCTCATAGTAGGTCAGCAAGGAATATCCATGACTCAATAAAGAAGAGACCAGGCTGCAAAAATAAAAAATAGCAAGACACACAGGGCCAGGGCCAGCCTTGGCTGTTCTCCTCCTCTACACACACACACACACACACACACACACACACACGGCTAAGCCTTCCAGCCTCCTGAAGCAAAATCTGTAACCCAATAATGTCAGCCCCAACAAGGGGGATGAATTTGATCCAGGAAAAATACCATCCCTGGCAACCCTGAAGAATATTAAGGTCTTAACAGCCCGTGGTTTAGAATTGTCATGGAAGGCGAGCTGGAAATAATTACACACCTGTTACTCAAAACTCAGCAGTAAAAAGGAATTTACATGAGTGTATAAATTACCTTCCCAGCGATATAAATTAGGATTTGAGTGCAGGCTGAGATTTCCCAGGAAGTCAAGCAGCTGGGGCCCATCCCCCAGGCACCAGGGGACCTCAGCTGAGGGGGGATCTAAAGGCCACTGTCACCAGCCCTGCTGGAAGGTTCCATGACTCCACAGACCACCCTTGGAGAGGAGTGCTGGCCCCTGAAAGTCCAGCCTGAGCTTGGCAGAGAACAAAGCAGTCTTCTTCCCTCTCCTCCAGTCTCCCCTGGACAGAGATTCCCCCAGGGTTTTTTACAGCTCTACGTTTACATTATCTACACTTCCCTTATGGATGCTGGGGACTGTCTCCTGTGGTTCGAGCTACCATGATGATAGGGTACTTGAGGTGGGCTGGTTTAGAAGACATGGAAGTTTCTTATTACAGCATTCAAGGTCAAGGGTAAACTTGCTGCACCAGGCCATGGCAGAAGATGCCAGATCAGAGAGCAGGACGGAGGCGAACCTCAACCTCAGGAGCCCTCCTGCCATACCTGATCCACTCTGTTCCATTAATCCACACCACAGACCCACTCTCCTCACTTTGGATTCAGTTCCCACCTTCAAACCTCAGCCATGACACCAACTGCCACTGGTCTGACTCGTGGCAAGCATGGACCAAGCAGTTTGGAATCCCAGACTGTCTTTGCAGGAGCTTTGGAGTCTGCAGAGGCATTTCCACTGGCCCTCCTTGGGTCTGCAGGAAGCATTCCCATTGGTCCTCCTTGGGTCTGCAGGAGAAATGCCCATTGGCCCTCCATGGGTGAGCAAGAGGTATTCCCATTGGCCCACCTTGAGTCTGCAGAGGCATTCTTATTGGCTCCTCTTGGACACACACCCACCTCCTGGACCAATCACTCTTTTTATTGTTTGTTTATTTATGTGGTGCTGAGGAATGGAACCCAGGGCTCATGCAGGCTAGGCAAGTACTCTACCACTGAGCCACCTTCCCAGTCCCCAATCACTCTTGAGAGGGGCTGGAGTGCTGTGATTGGCTGGGCTTAGGTCACATGCCCCTCACTGGTGATGCTGGTGATGGGAAGAATGGTTTTGTGCCACCACAAAGGTGAAGAAATGGGACAGGACAACACCCAGAGGAAATGGGGCTGGTCCTGAGGCAATGGCGAAGCCAGGTGCTCGGGGCATCAGCGAAGAAGGCAGCACAGGCCTCTACCCTGTGGCTGGGTCCTTCCCCCTGCCATGGCCACAACCTGGGGCCTGCCTGGTCTGAGGCATCCAGTCTCTCTCCCAGGGAGCCTGGTGAGTCAGAGAGTAGCCCTGAGCTTGGGCAGGGGGTTGTGACCTTCAGCAGATCCTCAGGATGCTCCGGGACAGAGCCATTTGGAAGGCCATCCAGGTAAGCCCAAGGCCCTGTATGCATTGCCAGTGGAAGGGCAGACCGTGGTGTGAACTTCCTGGGAAGCTCTGCACAGAGCTGGGGGCCTGTGAGCTGGGTCCAAAGGGGCAGACTGGACGTCTTAGTAGGGGTTACTTACAGAGCAGGAGACAGCTATGAGCCCCTAGCCTGTACCACCCAGTGAGTCATCACGAGGACCCTGGAAGACAGACACACATATACTACTACCCCTAAATTCTCCTGTGACTCTGTCTTTAACAGAATCTAGGTCAGAGCACCACCTAGTGTCAAGCCCGCAGAGTAGCTGCAGGTGGAATATGGGATGGCCTGCTTGCACCCTGCTTGCTGTCACCCAGGATCCAGCCAAGGGAAGGAGGTCTTGTGTGCTGCAGTTCACCTGGTCCAACAGCTAAGTAATGACTTGCTACAAGATGGTGTTACTCCAACTCCAGCAAGGACAGGACCTATACACCTAGAGATCAGTGCTGTGACCTGGAGCTCAGCACTCCTCATGGATAAACAAACCCCTAAGGGTTCACCTAGCCTCACCGAACAACCTCTCTGGGAAGAGAAGGCTGGATGGTGAACCCAAATTCAGAGGTGCAAGATAAGCAGAGCTTAGTTAAGGTCATGCCAAGGACATGACTGCAGTGAGTCTAGATTCCTTCCTGAAACCCATCTGCAAAAGGGGAGAGGGGCTGAGCACATCAGGGCACACCTTTCATCCCATTTACAGAGAAGACATAGGTAGAAGGATCTCAGTCGGAGGCTGACACTGGGCAAAATTGCAAGGACTTTCTGAAAAAGTATCTATAGCAGCTGGGCACTGGTGGTTCAAGCTTTTCATTCTAGCCAATCAGGAAGCTGAGATCTGAGGATCACGTTTCAAAGCCAGCCCGGGCAGGAAAGTCCGTGAGCTCTTAACTCCAATGAAACAACAGGAAGCCAGAAGTGGTGCTGTGGCTCAAGTGGTAGAGTGCTCACCTTGAGCTGAATAGCTGAAGGACAGTCCCCACGCCCAGAGTTCAAGCCCCACAACTGACAAAAAAAAAAACTTAATTAAAACTGTTGCTGGTGTGCCAGTGCTTCCCGCCACCATCCCCAGACTTCACCCCACCAGTCCCTAGAGAGATACCAATTATCTCCCCGGGGGATGTGAAGTGTTCAACACGCTCTCTCCTAAATGACACGAATCTTTAACATATTATACCTAAAAAATAAATTCATATAGCACTTTTCTGAGAAAAAGAAATGCTCCAAGTTTGGATGGATGGATGGATGGATGGATGGATGGATGGATGGATGGATGGATGGATTGTGGACAGATGGAGGATGAATTGATGGATGAACGGATGGTAAAGAGGAGGATCAGGGTTGGAGGGTAGAAAGATGGATGATAGATGAATTGATGAGTGGGTGAATGGATGGATGGGTGGATTGTGGATGGATGAGCATGGATGATAGATGGATAGATTGAGTGGGTGGATGGATGATGTGTAGATAGTGGATGGGTGAATGGATTTTGGATGACTGATGAGTAATTGGGATTGGATTAATGATGGATGGATGGGTGGATGGACAGATGGTGGAGAGATGGATGAGGGATGGATGGGTAGATATATGGATGATGGATGGATGAATTGACGGGTGGTAGGTGGAAATATATTTGGTCTTTGCTCCTCTTAGCACAGAACTTCAAAAATCTTCTTTAAGAAGATATTAAAGTGAATCATGTTTTGAGGGTGAGATTCTTGCTAAGCCATCTTGACAGGATTCTTGCTAAATCTGGGTGATGTAAAGATGAGCGAGCCACCTGGAGAGACTTCAGAAAAGCCCCTAAACTTTGGTGCCATTGGGTTATTATGGGGGAAGACTGCCCCCTAGTGTCCAAAGAGCTGAACAGCAGGAGCCTGAAGAGACCATGAAATGGTCAAAGCAGATTGGTTGCCCCCAAAAAATCTAATGATACACTTCTTGCCATGTTGTGTGTGTGTGTGTGTGTGTGTGTGTGTGTGTGTGGTGTGTGTGTGTGTGTGTGTGTGTGTGTGTGTGAGTTCTGAACCTTGAATTCAGGGCATGTTCCTGAGCTTTTGTGTTCAAGACTAGTGCTCTACCACTCAGGCCACAGCTCCACTTTCAGCTTCTTTGGGTGGCTAATTGCAGAAGAGTCTCACAGACGTTCCTGCCCAGGCTGGCTTTGAAAAGTGATCCTCAGATCTCAGCATCCTGAGTAGCAAGGATGACAGAAATGAACCTTGCTTTTGCCACCTTTTAATATTTGCAACTGGTTATATTTTTTATTTACTTTGTTAATTTAGAGATGATATACAGTGGGATTACATTCACATTCGCCAGGTAATAAATACATTTCCTTTCATAGAGTATCATCTGTTTCCCTCAGCCTCTCCCATTCCCTCCCTTCTATCTGCACCCATGAGTTGCATAGTTGGCTTTCATCCATGTTTAGGACACTCCACTGCCGCACTTTTTCACCCTTTTCCCTCAGATTCTATGCTCTCCCCTCCCTTTCCACAGATGTTCATGTGAATACACTATCTATAAGGTAAAGAACACAGAGTCATCATATAAATAAAAAAAACTAAGAAAAAAGTTAGTTATTTCCATATCTTTGGAGTTCATTTCAGTATGTGTATTATATAAATAAAAAGAGGTGCTTGGGTATTACACCTTTGTGATTCTCTCCTAAGACGATCCTCTTTTGGTCTCACTGTATGTGAGTATCTAGATTTCTGTATAATTTGTCATATACCAGTGTGTTTCAGATCTAACCCACATATCAGGGAGAATATGCGCTATTTGTCTCTGTAATCTTGGCTTACCTCACTTAACATAATTTGTTCTAGTTCCATCCAATTCCCTGCAAATGATATTTTCTTCTTTCTAATGGTTATGTAAAATTCCATTGTACACACTTTCATTGTTGTTGTTGTTGTGTGGTGGTGGTGGTGGTGGTGGTCATGGGGCTTGAACTCTGGGCATGGATGCTCTTCAGCTCAAGGCTAGCACTCTTACCACTTGAGCCACTTGAGCCAAAGCATCACTTCCAGTTTTCTGGTGGTTTATTGGAGATAAGAGTCTCATGGACTTTCTCATGGGCTGGCTTTGAACCATGATCCTCAGATCTCCGCCTCTTGCATAGCTAGGATTACAGGCATGAGCCACTGGCACCCGGCACCACATTGTTTTGATCCATTCATCTATTGTGGGGCATCTGGGCTGTTCCCATATCTTAGCTATTGTGACTAGTGCGACAATAAACATGGATATGCAGGTGTCCTAATCATGATGTTCAGGGTAGATGCTGGGTATGGCTGGGTCATAGGGAAGGTCTACATTTCGTTTTTTGAGGAACCTGCAGATAGTTTTCCAGAGGGGTTGTATTAATTTACATTCCCACAAGAAATACAGTAAGGTTCCTTTTTCCCCACATTCCCCCCACCCCCGCCCCAGCATTATTTGTTGTCCAAATTCAGAATATTGGCCAGTATAACCAGGGGTGAGATGGTATCTTGTTTTTTGTTTTTGTTTTTGTTTTTTGTTTTTTGGTCAGTCATGGGCTTGAACTCTGGGCCTGGGACTGTACCTCAGCTCTTCAGCTCAAGCCACAGTGCCACTTCTGGCTTTTTCTGCTTATGTGGTGCTGAGGAATTGAACCCAGAGCCTCATGCATGCAAGGCAAACACTGCCACTGATCCACCTTCCCAGCCTTTAGGGTTGTTTTGATTTGCATTTCCTTTATGGAGGGGGATGATGAGCATTTTATCTATGGACAGAGATGATAAGCATTCCTCCTGTATTTCTTTTTATTCTTACCTCTTCTGAAATTCCCTCTTTTGCTTCCTTGCCCATTTAGTGATTGGTATATTAGGTTTAACAGAGGTTGGTTTCTTGAGCTCCTTGTATTTTTTTGGCTATTAAGCCTTTGTCTGATGTATTTGGGGTAAAGATCTTCTCTCAGTCTGCTAGCTGCTAGTTGTCTTTCTAGGTGAATAACTACGTGCAGAAACTTTTTTATTTTGATGTAGTCCCACTTATCAAGTCTCTCTCCTCTCTGTTGTGCCCCTGGGACTTTATCCAGGAAGTTTCTGCTGTACCTGTAAGTTCTAATCTGTTACATTTCTTTAAAGACCCAAGCAAAAGGCTTTTAAAAATACATACCTTGTCCTTATTTTCATTTTGTATTTTGAGAGGATGTTTTGTTATGTAGTCCAGGCAGGCCTCAAACTCATGATCCTCCTGCCTCAACCTCCCAAGTGTTAGAATTTCAGACGTGCCCACATCCAGCTCCCCAGATCTTCCTAGGCAGCACAAGTCAGTTGTTTAGAAGGAGGTCTCTTGATTTGGGTTTGTTTGGTGGTTTCACAAAATATGAAACCAGGCATGGTGGTGCATGCCCATAATCCCAGGAACACAGAGGTGGTGGGAGGAATTTAAAGCCAGCCTGGGGGCTGGTAATGTAGCTCAGTAGGAGAGCACCTGCCTAGCATGCCTGGAGTTCTGGGTTCAATTTCCAGCACCACAAAAAATAGATAAAAAAGAGATCTAAGTGTTTGCAATTAGAATGTGTCTTAAAGTTTTAAAGTGCTGGCCTTGTGCACAAAAGCTCAGGGACAGCACCAGGCCTCAAGTTCAAGCCCCACAACTGACTAAAAAATAAATAAAAACAAATCAAGCCAGCCTGGACTAACATTTCAATCCAGTTTCTATACCCCAGTTGGGACCAAAAGGTTTGTTGGGTTTTTTGTTTGTTTTCTTTGTTTGTTTGTCTTTGCCAGTCCTAGGGCTGGAACTCTGGACCTGAGTTCTGTCCATGAGCCTCTTTGTGCTCAAGGCTAACACTCTACCACTTGAGCCATAGCACCACTTCTGGCTTTTTCTGAGTGGTTTATTAGAGATAAGACTGTCAAGGACTTTCCTGCCCAAGCTGGCTTCCAAACATGATCCTCAGATCTCAGCCTCCTAGAGTAGCTAGGATTACAGGATTGAGCCACTGGCACCTGGATTCAAGGATTTTTTGTTTTGTTCAATGAGATTGCATAATATCCAGAGTGGTAGTACATGCCTGTAGTACCAGCAACTCAGGAGACCAAGGAATAGTAATATTTAAGCTCAAGAATTCCACGACCTAGCCTAGACAGCATAGGAAGACCCCTTCTCAAAAGAAAGAGCTTGTGCAGGGTGTACCCATGTCTGACACTGGGTGTGGAATGAGCCAGGCTGGTTAGCTGCATGGATGGTGTGTGCCTGCTCTTCTAGACTCACTGCCCCTTCCCCTTCATTTCATCCTGGAATGCAGGACAGCATCCAAAGAGGAGTTCCAAATGCTCAACATCAGAAAGTCCTTTTTTGTGCCAATCCTGGGGCTTGAACTCAGGGCCTGAGTGCTGTCTCTGAACATTTTTTTTTTTTTTGCTGGGGCGCTACCACTTCTGGCTTTTTGGTGGTTGATTGAAGGGAAGAGTCTCACTTTGGTGCCCCAGCTGGCTTCGGGCCATGATCCTCAGATCTCAGCCTCCAAAGTTGTTGGAATTCCAGGAGTGAGCCACCAGCTCCGGACTGAGACACTTCCTCTCCTAGGGGACTCCCTCACCAGATATTAGCTGTACCCCAAACCAAGCAAGCAACCCCCATTCATCCCCCTGTATGCGCCTCATAAAGATTTTAGGGAGCTGTTCAATTGCAGAACGATGCAGGCAATTAACCTCCATCCTGGTTTTATTAAGGGAAGATGTTGCAATTGCAAGAACAGAGCCAGCATCCTTGGTTCAGAAGGCAGGGCCACCGAGCCCAGGGGCCAGGCTGAATGGGTACACACAGGCCGGAGGCTCGTGGCTAATGGGCTGCTGGCATATGGCCCTCAGAAGGCTGGCACGCAGCCCTGGGGAAGGTTCTGGACAAGCTGGACTGAGCCAGCTCCCCATGTATGATGGGTGAAGGCGAGTTCACCCCGAGTGGGGTTTGAGTCATAAAAGTCTGCCTTGTTGCCTTTCTGGCATAAACTCGTCCTGGCACACATGGCTTCCACCCATGCACATGCAACTTCATGTCAGATGTATCTACAAGGAAGGGGAGGGAGAGGGAGAGAGAGGAGGGGGGAGAAAGGTGGAGAAGTGGAAGGAAGGAGGAGAGAGGAGAAGGGAGGGGAGGGAGAGGAGAGGAAGAGAGGAAAAAAGGGAGAGGGAGAAAGGAAAAGAGGGAGAGGGGAGAGAGGCAGAGGAGGGAGAGGGAAAAAGGAAAAGAGGGAGAGAGGGGAGAGAGGCAGAGGAGGGAGAGGGAAAAAGAAGGAGTGAGAAAGACAAGAGGGAGGGAGATAAAAAAGAAACAGAGAGAGGGCGAGGGAGATAGAGGAGAGGGAGAGAAGAGAGAGGGAAAGAGGGAGGGAGAAAGAAGAGAGAAAGGGAAAAAGAGAGGGAGAGAGGAAGAGAGAAGAGAGGGAGAGAGGAAAAGAGGGAGGGAGGAAGAGAGGGAGGGAGGGAGAGAGAGGGAGGGAGAGAGAGGGAGGGAGAGAGGGAGAGGGAGAGAACGGGAGAGGGAGGGAGAGGAGGGGGGAGGGACAGAGGGAGAGAAGGAGAGGGAGAGGAGGAGAGAGGGAGGAAGAGAGAGGTAGATGAGTCCCTGGAAAGCTGAGCTCTGACGTAGGCCAGCTGGGAACCCTGCCCCTCTAGCTGTAAATTGCATAGGTCTCCGGTTTCCTAGCAATGGTCTCTGATTGGCCCCAGCCCTGTCTGTCTGCCCACTGCCCGCCCCTTCCCTAGGGCGGGGCTAGTAAGGGTGATTGACACCGAAGCTGGGAGGCCCAACCCCGCCCCAGCGTCCTGGACGCAATTACCATGAATCCTGCCAATTCTGAAGGGTGCAGCACCTCCTCCCAGCTGCCTCCTTTTGGTGAAGCAAGGGTCTGGATGTGGGGGGAGGGAGGCGCCTCCCATCTAGCGGGGCCCAGGTTGGAGTGAGGCTGAGTTTGGGAGGCCCAGCAGGGAGGCTCGGCCAGGGAGGCCTGGTGAGGGGGAGGGGGGAGGAAGGGGAAGGGAAATTTGCTGGGGTTCCAGAGGGAGAAGTCCAGGGCTGGACTCCCACCACACCCCCGACCTGGGAGGAGCTTGTGAGGCAGTGACAAGCAGAACCAGGACCACCAGAACAGGGGCAGTGGACAAGGAAGGTCCATGTCAAAGCCCCTCTTGACCACCTCTTCCCATCAAGCCAAGGGCACGTTGGAAGTAAGGGTGGGAGCTCAGCATGAGACACTTCCCCCAGTCCAAGACAACTAGATGCCTATCTGCTATTAGAAGTGTGTGTGTGGGGGGGTGGAATTCCCGGGCCGAGCTTGGTAACACATGCATTTAATCCCAGTTACCATTGAAGAAAAGGGTCCTAAGGCTCCCCAGGAAAAAGCATGAGACCCTATCTGAGAAAGAATCTCAAATAAAAAAAGGGCTGGAAGCATGGCTCAAGTGGCAGAGCACCTGCCTAATAAGCAAGACATCCTGAGTTCAAACCAGCAAAGCAAAAAATAAAAGTCTTTCAAACATGCTCTCCTGGCTCCACTGACTTCTTACTCTGCCAACCCTTCCCTGATGCAGCTATATAGTCCTGCAGTCCAAGAACACAGCTTCAGCACCCAGAGCAGACACAAAGACACTGGCTGTGTTCAAGGCCAGCTGCCAGGTGCTCATCTAAATCCACAGTTTGGAAAGATGACCACAAGCCATCCTTCCTCCCCGAAAGTGGCTGTGGGGTTGCTGTCTGCTCAGAACTGTCTGCAGTTGAACAGACCCATGCCACACTTAAGACACAGACCACTGCTTTCCCTTCAGGACTTGCTGGCACCTGGCACTGCTTTTTATTTACCTTGTCCAGGACCCAAGTCCCAGGCTGGGAATTTAGTCTCTTCCCATCTCTTCCTCAAAAATTGGTCTGACCTGAAGCTTTGAAACTATTAGAGGAAACACTTCAAGACCACCAGGTAGGTGTGGTGGCTCCTGCCTGGAATCCTAGATACTTGGAGGCTACGAACAGGAGGACTAGACAGAAAAGTTCAAGATATCCTACCTTAACCCATAGCTGGGCACAGTGGCATATGCCTGTCATCTCAAGCTACATGAAAGGCTGAGATTGGGAGGATCATGGTTCCAGGCCAGCCAAGGCAAAAATAAATAAATAAATAATATAAATATCCTCAAAACTTCATCTGTACAGAGGGAAGTGGAATGGGGCAACCTGTTCTTGTGGTTCCAACAACAGAGCACCTAAAGCAGCCAGGACATGGGGAATGGAAAGCCTGCCCTAAAAACAATAAGCAAGGAATAAGGATGGAGGTGTAGCTCAGCAGTATTATGCCAGCTTAGTAAGTATGGGACCCTGAGCTCAAACACAAGCACAGAGGAGGAAGGGGAAGATGTAGGCACAGGCAATAATTTCCTAAGAAGGACTCTAATAGCTCAGGAAATAACTAGCAAGAACTAGCTAGGTACCCGGTGGCTCACACCTGTAATCCTAGCTACTCAGGAGGCTGAGATCTGAGGATCACGGTTCAAAGCCAGCCCAGGCAGGAAAGTCCCTGGGACTCTTATCTCCAACTAACCACCAGAAAACCAGAAGTGGTGCTGTGGCCCAAGTGGTAGAACGCTTGCCTTAAGCTGAAAAGCTCAGGGACTGTGCTCAGGCCCAGAGTTCAAGCCCCACCACCTACAGACCCCCCTTCCCCCAAAAAATCAAGGACTAACAATTGGGATTGCATCAAATTATGAAGCCATAGAGCTGGTTTGTTGTTGTACACCTGTAATCCCAGTACTCAGGAGATTAAGGAAGGATTGGGTAACCTAGTAAGATCCTGCCTCTAGAAAGAGGTAAACCTTCAGAGCAAGCAAGGCCTGCTGACACCTGGTTTGAACAAAGAATAAATCTCTGTTATTTAAAGTCACCAAGCCCATGAGAATTGGCTGTGGCAGGCTAGAAAAGTAGTACCATCCCCATACCGTCTCCCTCTCCTCAGGTGTCATGCCTTGGTTGATTCTCTGTGTCACCTTGACTGGGCCACAGGGTGCCCAGATATGTGGTTTCTGGCCTCCCTGTGAGTTTCTGGATGGCATTGGCATTTAACTTGGTGGGCAGAGTCCAGCCAGGTTGGGCTATGCAGGTGGACGTCATCCAACCCAAGAATAGAGCACAAAGGTGGAGGAAGCTTGATTCTCTCAGCCTGCCAGCTGGAGCTGACACCTTGCTCTTCTCCCCTTGGACTGGGACTGTCACCTCTGGCTCTTCCAAGTCTCAGAGAATCTGAACTCAGGCTGGAATTCACACTCTGCCTTTCCCAGGTCTCCAACTGACAGATGGCAGACTAGATTTCCATAACTCAGAAGCAAATTGCTGACGATAACTCTTACTATATACAGATGCTCCATGCACAGCCTAAGCCCCGACTTCCCATAGGGTTACATCCTAAGTCTCCTGTCAAACATTTTGACAGACTGTAAGTCAAAGATGCCCTTCATCCACCTACCCTCCCAGCCATTGTTGCTTAGCAACACAGCACACCACAGAGGGTCCCGGGGACGTGTAAGCTCACTGTCACCACACAATGTCATGGACATCACTAGCCAGGGGACCAAGCAAGACCTGCTGAAAGTGAACTGTTCTTGTGTTTGTCCCATGGTAGGATATGCCATTGAGAGTTCAGCCATCATAAATCAAGGACTGTCCACTCACCTACAGATCCATCCCTTGCATCACCAAGGAAGATGCCATAGATCTCATCTAAACAACAAACACAACTGCTCCAGCAGGGAGAGGGCCTGCTCTGTTCCCCAGGAGGATGGCTGTGGCGGAGCCAGTTCATGAGGGTAGAGGCAAATGAGAACTTGAGGGCCCCTGGAACAGAGGCCCATGCCATTACTTAAGGCTCCTCCTAGTGGCTCACTCCCTAATATCACCATTCTGGATTCAATGTCAACAGATAAATTGGGGGAAAGAGCATGTGGAGGCCCTGCCTGTGCCTGTCACACTAGCCAGTGGCTCTGAACACTGAGGTCAAGGTGGATCTGCAGACACCAGGAAGGTAGGGCTGGATGGAGGTGACCTAGAGCTACTTGCTCTTTGTATTTGAGGGACAGCTTATAGCCGAAGACCTGTGCTTTTATTATTGGTGTGTGTGTGTGTGTGTGTGTGTGTGTGTGTGTGTGTGTGTGTGTGTGTGTGTGTGTTTGTGTGTGTGTGTGTGATTAGTGCATGCACACACACTGGTTCCAGAAGCTTGAACTCAGGGCCCCACTCAGCTGCTTGGCTTTCTTGCTCAAGGCTGGCACTGTAGCACTTGGAACACACCAGGCCCACAGGCGACCCACCAGGCCACACATGGATGGATCCTTTTCCACTGCAGAGATGGGCCTGCGCAAGAGGCAGAGGCCCGTTTACTCCTTCACCCCAAGACAAGGAATGTCTGTTCTGTTTCTTGCACCAGTCACCTAAGACTTGAGGAACACAAAATTGCCTGTGGGGGCTATAAATCCTTTGATGTTCCTCTCCCATCAACATGTAGTGAGACAAGGCCCCTCCTCTTCTCTCTCTCTCTCTCCTCTCTCTCTCTCTGTCTCTCTGTCTCTCTGTCTCTCTCTCTCTCTCTCTCTCTCTCTCTCTCTCTCTCTCTCTCTCTCTCTCTCTCTCTCTCTCTCTCTCTCTCTCTCTCTCTCTCTCTCTCTGCCTCTCGGTCTCTCACTCTCTTTCTCTCTCTCTTGTTGGTCATGTGGCTTGAACTCAGGGCCTGGGCACTGTCCCTGACCTCTTGCTCAAGGCTACCACTCGGCCATTTTCAGCCACGAGATCCACTTACACTTTTCTGGTGGTTTATTGGAGATAAGATACAAAGGGACTTTCCTGTCCAGTCTGGCTTTGAACTGTGATCTTCAGATCCCAGCCTTCTGAGGATTACAGGTGTGAGCCAACTATACCCAGCTATGTCCCATCCTTTTGAGCCTAGGCTAGCTGCAGCGCCAGGTCTGTGCAGGGCAAAGCCATGCTGCGATGCACTGCTAACTCCAAGTCTCCTCAGAACATGCGTACTGCAGCCCTGTGCTGCCCTGAAGACCACGTGCTGGAAAGAAACACACACACACACACACACACACACACACACACACACACACACACACACACACACACACTGCGTATGACCTGAGCCAGCACAGCATGGCAGATGGCTCCAGCGGTTCCACATGCCTCCACCTCCACCCCCAGCCAGTTCCAGCCCCTTGGGGCCTGAAGCAGGTGGCAGAACTACGTGAAAAAGCACCTCTGGGATCCTGGCCCACACAAGTAAATTGGGGTTACACCACTCAAGTTTGGGGCTGCTCTATGGGAGCAATGATGCTCTCTTTGAGTTCCCTCAGTAATCAAAATTTCAACTTGACCTTCTCAGGGTCACAAGCAAGGCAGGAGTTTGCCTCTGGAAAATTCTAGAACCTTTTATATCATCATGGATCATGGGATCAATGGGACCATGTGACAGAGAGAGAGAGAGAGAGAGAGAGAGAGAGAGAGAGAGAGAGAGAGAGAGAGAGAGAGAGAGAGAGAGAGAGAGAGAGAGAGAGAGAGAGAACCAGTTAAACACAAAGAGAATAAAAAGAAGAGCCAGGCACTAGTGGCACATGCCTCTCATACTAGCTGCAACTCAGGAGGCTAAGATCTGAGGATCAAAGTTTGAAGCCAGCCAAGGCAGGAAAGTCCATGAGACTCTTATCTCCAATGAACCAACAAAAAATGGAAGTAAGGGATGTGACTCAAGTGGTAGAATAACAGTAGAATACCAGTGTAAAAGCTAAAAGACAGTGCCCAGGCCCTTAGTTCAAGCTCTAGGACTGACAAGAAGGGGTAAAAGTAAGAGGGAGAAGGAAGGAGAGGAGAGTGGAGGGGAGGGGAGGGGTGGAGGTGAGGAGGGGGAGGGAAGAGAAGGGAAGGGAAGGGAAGGGAAGCTGCAGCTCTGCGGGACAGGGGCAAATGCATCATGCTGACCACAAAGGGCAAGCCCTGGAGGCCAGAGGCAGCCAGAGAACTCTGTGAAGCCTGTCCCAGGAGGGAAGGAGAGGGGAAGGGAGGGAGGGGAAGGGAGGGAGAAAGGAGAGGAGGGGAGAGAAGGGAGAGGAGGAGAGAGGAGAAGAAAGGAAAAGAGAGAGGGGGAGGAAAGAAGGGGAAGAAGGAAGAAAAGGGAAGGGGAGAAAGAAGGGTTATAGGAGAGGAGAAGGGAGGAAAAGTGGGGAAGAGTGTAAAGGGGGAGCAAAAGGGAGAGAAGAAAAGAATGTAGGACAGAAGGACTGAGTGGCATGAAGGGAGCAGATAAGAGGAAGGAGAGGGTGGGGCTGCAATGATGGAGTCAGTGGCCTTAGAAGAAGAGACACAGTTCAGGCATGGTGGCTAGTACCTGTAATCACAGCTGTGTGAGAAGTGTAGGTTTAGAAGATCTCAATCAAGCAAAAGGGTGAAACACTATCGGAAAGAAAATAAGAAAGGAAGGAAGGCAGGAAGGAAGGAAGGAAGGAAGGAAGGAAGGAAGGAAGGAAGGAAGGAAGGAAGGAAGGAAAGAAGGAAGGAGAGAGAGAGAGAGAGAGAGTGGGAGGGAGGGAGGAAGGAAGGGAGGGAGGAAGGAAGGAAGGAAGGAAGAAAGAAAGAAAGAAAGAAAGAAAGAAAGAAAGAAAGAAAGAAAGAAAGAAAGAAAGAAAGAAAGAAAGAAAGAAAGAAAGAAAGAAAGAAAGAAAGAAAGAAAGAAAGAAAGAAAGAAAGAAAGAAAGAAAGAATATCCCCCTCCATCCATCTCCCCCATCACTGAGCCCTTCTTAAAGAAATCTCAGGCCCCAGGGTTGTGAGTTTCATCTGTAATTCCCGCTACTCCGGAGACTGAAATCTGAGGATAGATGTTGGAAGCCAGCTGAGGCAGGAAACGCAAGAGTTTCTTGTGTCCCATTATCTTAACAATAGAGCTCCATCCTTAAGCAGAAAAAACAGAGTTACAGGCCCTGAGTTCAAGCACCAGTATATACAAAAAAAAAAAATAAATGTGGTCTAGGCTAGCGAAAATCACAATCCTATCTCAAAAATAACTATAGCAAAAGTCAGTATACACTGTGGAAATTGAACTGTGTAACTTGCAGGCAGGCTGGGAGGGAGAAACTGAGGGAAAGCAAAGAAAGGATTGAAATGTATTCATTGCCTGACTTATGAAATAGTAACTTCTTTGTATAACACCTTAATAACTGAAAAAAATAACCACAAGCTGGGCACTGGTGCCTCATGCCTGTAATCCTAGCTACTCAGGAGGCTGAGATATCATGGTTCAAAGCCAGCCTGGGCAGGAAAGTTTGTGAGGCTCCTATCTCCAATTGACCACCAGAAACCCAAAGTGGCATTGTGGTCAAGTGGTAGAGCACTTGCCTTGAGCTGAAGATCTGAGGGACAGCAGGACAGCACCCAGGCCCAGAGTTCAAACCTCACGAAGACCATCCCCCCCCCCAAAACAAAAAGGGTTTCCTAGGGGCAGGGAATGTAGCTCAGTGGTAAAGTGCTTGCCTAGCATGCATGGGGCCCTAGGTTCGATTCCTTGGTACCACATAAGATTAATGAAGAAAAAGAATCATTAAAAAATGTTTTTCCTAGAGTTACAAGGATTTTCTCTTATGTTTCTCTCTGGATATATGTATTTGATCCTAGGGCTTGAACTGGGCCTGAGTGCTGTCCCTGAGCTCCTTTTCTGCAAGGCTAACACTCTACACTTGAGCCACAGTGCCATCTCCAGCATTTACTGTGATAAATTGGAGGTAAGAGTCTTATCTCCAAAGTCCAGCTTGGCTTTGAACTGCAATCCTCAGCTCTCAGCCTCCTGAGTGGCTAGGATTACGGGAGTGAGCTACCAGCACCCGGTTATATTTTATTTTTAGTTTGCCTTTAATTCTGTGATCCATTTTAAGATCACTGGTCCAATTATGTAAGCTTGGTTACTGTTGTTGTTGATGATGATTAAGCAGATGTTTCAATGAAGTGTTTATCTTCTCTTCTGAATTTCCTCTGTCCCTACAGCCACACAGCTGTGCATTTATTTCTAATTTACTAACTTCTAATGCATGAACAGCAGGATAAAGATTTACCTGCTAAGAAGAAAGGAAGGAGAATTTAGATACAGAAAATTGTTGAATTTTTTAAACAAATATTCCTTGGGTGCCAGTGTCCAAAAAGAAATATAGTCATTACCTGACTTACATAACTGTGACCCCTCTGTACATCACCTTTATAATAATAGAACAATTTGTAGGCACCATGACTCATACCTGTAATCCTAGCTATTCAGGAGGCTAAGATCTCAGGATTGCAGTTCGAAGCTAGCCTGGGCAGGAAAGTCTGTGAGACCCTTATCTCTGATAAACTACTCAAAAAAAGCTAGAAGTGGAAGTGGCACTGTGGCTCAAGTGGTAGAGGTCTAGCTTTGAGCTCGAGCTGAGCAATAGTGCCCAGGCCCAGAATTCAAGCCCCACAACCAATAACAACAGCAACAAAAAATCCAATTGTAGACTCCTTATGGGCCTGAGACGGTGGCTCAGTGATAGAGTGTTTTGCCTTGCATGCTTGAGGCCCTGGGTTCAATTCTTCAGCACCAAATAAGCAGAAAAAGCTGAAAGGGTTCTATGGCTCAAGTGGTAGAGTGCCACCCTTGAGCTGAAGAGCTCAAGGGACAGTGCCCAGACCCAGAGTTCAGGCCCTAAAACTGACCAAAAAAAAAAAAAGCCAGAAGTGGCACAGTGGCTCAAGTGGTAGAATGCTCACCTTGAACAAAAGACACCTGGAGGCGACAGCACCCAGGGCTTGTCTCCAAGCCTGTGGGCAGACAAAAAAAAAGCAAAAGAGTAAAAAAGAATAATTTTTAAAATCCACGTATTTCAATCATGCTGCTATTGTGGTCATGGGACAGAGATAGGACATTTATCAAGAAATGCCCTCCAAACAAGTCCATGGAGAATTATTGAAAAAACTTGGCCAGATGCTGGTGGCTCACACCTGTAATCCTAACTACTCAGGAGGTTGAGATCTGAGGATCACACGTCAAAGACAGCTTAGGCAGAAAAACCCTGAAAGACACTTATCCACAATTAATCAGCAAACTACTGGAAGCAGAGCTGTGGATCAAGTGGTAGAGCAACAGCCTTGAGCAAAAAGGCTCAGTAAGACCACAAGGCCCCAAGTTAAAGGAGATGGAGGGAAAGAAGAAAGGAAGAAAGGTAGGAAGGAAGGAAGGAAGGAAGGAAGAAAGGAAGGAAGGAAGGAAGGAAAGAATGAAGGAAGGCAGGCTTATCAAATGTCTTCCTGAACAGAGAGCCAGGCAAGGTGGTGTGTGTCTGTAATCCCAGCAATCAGAAGGCAGGGGCAAGAGAATTATAAGTTCCAGGCCACCTGGAATGCCATAGCAAAACTTGTTTCAAAGAACAGGAGAGGAAGCCAAGTCCTGGTGGCTCCCATCTATAATCCTTGCTACTCAGGAGACTGAGATCTGAGGATCACAGTTCAAAGCCAGCCAAGGAACAAAAGTCTGTGACACTCATTTCCAATTAACCAAAAAGCCAAAATGGAGCTCAAGTTGTAAAGTAACAGCCTTGAGTGAAAAAACTCAGGGACAGCACCCACTCTCTGTTCAAGCCCCAGGACTGGCATGAGTGTGCGCATGCATGCACACATGCATGCATACACACACACACACCACCACCACCACCACCATGACTACTACCATCCAAGCTCCTCGCCAGGCAGACAATTCAGACAGCAAAATGAAGCGGCCATCACTATTGCTTTCTCTGAAATCCACATTGCTAAGTGGCTGGCTGTATTTTCCAAAGATGGCTAAAAGAATAGTTTCACCTATATACTTTTCCTTAGTTTGTTTTGATTTTGAAACAGTGTCTCACTATATAGCCCAGACTGGCCTGGAACTTCTGTTTCTCCTGATTGCCAGCACATACCACCATACTTGGCTTTGAATATTTTTTAACCAAGACCCATATTAAGAAATGGTTAGGCCAGGCACACACCTGTAATCTTAGCTACTCAAGAGGGTGAGATCTGAGGATCATGATTCAAAACCACCCCAGGCAAGGAAAGTCCAAGAGACTCTTATCTCCAATTAATCAGCAAAAAGCCAGAAGTGGCACTGTGGCCCAAATGGTAGAGAATTTGCCTTGAGCTGAAGAGCTCAGGGACAGAGTCCAGGCCCAGAGTTCAAGCCCCATGACCACCACCAACAAAAACACATTTAAGCTAGGCAATGGTGGCTCCCACCACCTATAATCCTAGTTACTCAGAAAACTAAGGATCTGAGGATTGGGGTTGGAAACCAGCCCAGGCATGAAAATCTATGAGACTCTTATCTCCAATTAACCACTAGAAAACTGGAAGTGGAGCTGTGGCTGACAAAAAAGAAAGAAAAAGAAAGATGGATGTTTAGGCCAGGTGCTGCTGGCTCACACCTGTAAATCCTAGCTACTTAGGAAGCTGAGGTCTGAGGATCATGGTTCAAAACCAGCCCTGGCAGACAAATCTGAGATTCTTCTTTCTTTCTTTCTTTCTTTCTTTCTTTCTTTCTTTCTTTCTTTCTTTCTTTCTTTCTTTCTTTCTTTCTTTCTTTCTTTCTTTCTTTCTTTTGCTGGTCAGGGGTCTTTCTTTCGTGTATGTGTGTGCATGTGTGTGTGTGCTGGTAATAGGACTTGAACTCAGAGAATGAGCTTTTGCTTGAATTTTCTGCTCAAGGCTGGTATAGCACAACTCAAGCCAGAGCTGTACTTCTGGCTTTTTGGTGATTAATTGGAGATAAATGTCTCAAGGCCTTTTCTTCCCTGGCTAGCTTGGAACTACGAGTCTTACTTCTTACCCTCCTGAGTAGCTCAGAAAACAGGCATGAGCCACAGGCACCCAACTAGCTCCATGATATATTTATCTATTTGGACAGTTTATGATGTTTCCAGGTTGGTTTTTGTTATTTTATTTTTTTGCCTTTTAAAAGAATCTGAAAGAGCACAGTTGTAGCTCAGTAATGAAAGCACATGTGATTCTTTCTACAGGGTGATTTCTTAGTGGTAGAATTTCTAGGCTAAAGGAGCAAATGCTTTTCTTTTTTTTTTGGGGGGGGGGCGTCCAGTCGTGGGCCTGAACTCTGGGCCTGGGCGCTGTCCCTCAGCTCTTCAGCTCAAGGCTAGCACTCTACCATTTGAGCCACAGTGCCACTTCCGGCTTTTTTCTTTTTGCTTATGTGGTGCTGAGGAATCGAAACGAGGGCCTCATGCATGCAAGGCAAGCGCTCTACCACTGAGCCACCTTCCCAGCCCCAGCAAATGCTTTTCTTAAACAAACAAACAAACTTATTTTCTGCCAGGCACCACTATAATCCTAGCTACTCAGGAGGCTGAGATCTGAGGATCACAGTTTGAAGCCAGCCAAAGCAAAAATGTCCGTGACTCTTGTCTCCAATTAACCACCAGAAAACCCGGAGTGGTGCTGTGGCTCAAGTGGTAGAGTGCTAGCCTTGAACTGAAGAGCTGAGGGACAGCACCCAGGCCCAGAGTTCAAGCCCCATGTCTGACAAAAAAATTAATAATTCTATACTCTTCAGAAACACACACATATACATATAACCTTACAATTTCAAAAGGGTGTTCTCATACTGTCAGTCACTAGTTCGTTCAATGCTCATGACTCCTCCAGAGGGAGGAGACCATTATGAATTGCAACTTTTCAGAGAAAGCAAAGAGGTTTCATTAAGTGAAGCCATTCGCTTAGTGTGACACACACAACCAGCCAGTGGCTGAACCTGCCTGCCCTTCATGTCACCTGTTCCACACCCCTCCATTCCACCACCTCATGTCCACTCCTCACTTCATAACATTCCTGTGATAGAGACCTTCTAGACCCTTCTAGATCCACAATGGATGGCTGACCTTGCCACCACCATGAATGAAGCAAGAACGGTTTCTGTAAGAGCAAGTGGATCTTGGCCAATTTAGTTTTGTAGGATGATGTTCAGGGGCTCCATTCAGCAAGAAGTAGATAATTTCTGGGGCACAGATGGTTCTAGCACTGCTTTCAAGGAGCCCAGAGAGATCCCTTTGGGCAATAGATCCTTGTCAGTTCACTAGTATAAATTAAAAATTCCACCATAAGATTTATTTACTTATTTATTTATTTTTCCCCAAAGACAATCATTGTGATTCTGGTTAAAATGCAAACCTGCAAAAAAAGTCAGAGTCTGAACACTTGCTTACATGCCTCGATCTCCTAGCTGTCTTGGTTTCCTGACTGTCAATGCTACAGCATTGCAGTGCAGGTGTAGCCCTCAGCAAGGTGCTCACGACAGTCCCTAAGTGCTAAGTAAAACCAGGTCTTCTGGGTGCTGCTTGGTTTTGGTAGCTGCTGGGGAAAGGAGCTGCAGAGGGTCAGGACCGAAGAAATAGCAGTGCACCTGGGAGGAGCAGCTCATGGGCAGAGGAGGCCCTGGCCATGTGAGAAGGGATGTGGCCCTGGTGGGAGGTGGGGGCTGGTAGAGAGGATAGATGGATGGTTGAGAATTCCAAGTGCTCTTGTCCTGTTGTCTGGGAAACCCATAAAGGTGACAGACCAAGGCTGCTTTCCTCTTTCCTTCCCATCTCAGCAGGTGGGGCCCACCCTGGGTGGCTGGGGAAGAGGGGGAGGAGGAGGAGGAGAAAGGCAATCAGGTTCTGGCTAAGGGTGGGTTCACACTCTCCAGGGAACTATAACATTGGCTCTAGAACAGTCTGGTTCAGAATTTGGAGCAATGTGGCCAGACGGGGCGCATGGCTGTGTATGATGGCAGGCGTGGGTGTTTTATGGCTGTGGTGATGCAGGTTTGCCGGTTTATATGACTTGCCTTTTAATGTTCTGCATCTCAGGCATTGTTTTTGCAGTGCTCTCTCTCTCTCTCTCTCTCTCTCTCTCTCTCTCTCTCTCTCTCTCTCTCTCTCTCTCTCTCTCTCTCTCTCTCTCTCTCTCTCTCTCTCTCTCTCCCTGCTCCTGTCATCTTTCCTTTGTTTCTGATCTTTTGCAGAGACATCACATAGAAGGGCAGAAGCAATGCAGTTCCTATGGCGTGCACCACACGTCTGTACACACAGGTGACCATTGTGGCCCACTTCATCCTGCAGCTCAAGGATATCCACACACATAGGACCAAGGATCAGGCTTTGTTAAAGCAGGAAGCAGGCAACTTGCAACTCAGACTTTGCCCTTCACCCTTCTCTCCACCAAAGATCTATTAAATGTGCAGACACAGAAATATGCTTATGCTGGCAATGAGGCTTGAACTCTGGACCTCATGCTCTTGCTTAGCATGTTTTGCTCCAGACTAGTGCTTTACACACCATTCGACTGACCTCTCCAATTTTGACCTTTTTCTGGTTAATTGGAGAGAAATTTTCCATGGATTTGTCTGCCCTGGCTGGTTTTCAACCTTGATCCTCAGATCTCAGCCTCTTGAGTGGCTAGGATTAGAGACATGAGCTATTAGCACTAATGTGAGAAAAAGTCTTTTCTATCAAAGGAGTTTTCTTCATTTTTGTTAATATTGAGAGATTTTCTTTTCTTTTTCCATTTTGTCCACTATGGGTCTTTAACTCTGAGCCTGGGAACTGTCTCTGAGCTCTTCAGCTCAAGGTGAGAGCTCTACCAATTGGGCCACAGTGCTTCTGGTTTTCTAGTGGTTTATTGGAGATAAAGAGTCTCATGGACTTTACTGCCCAGGCTGGCTTTGAACTGTGATCCTCAGATCTCAGCCTCCTGAGTAGCTAGGATTACAGGTGTGAGCCACCGGTGCCTGGTGAGAATTGTTTTTCTGAAGGGTTCCTGCTTTGGCCAGGTGGCTTGGCCCTCGTTAAGTACACTTTACTTACAAACTTCCTTTTCCTGAGCACCTGAGAAGCTCTTTGAATATTAATTACATCTACATCCCTTTCCACATTGTGAGCCTGAGCTCAGCCAATGGGAGCAGAGGGGTGGTGCCTGCTGGATCATGGATAGAAAGGGAACAGCCAGCCTGCCTGCTCTGTGTAGTTGCTTGCCAGCTTTTTGACTGATGGTGCATTCTTCTGTAGAAATAAACTTAGTCTTGATGAGTTCCGTTTGAGATACCCAGGAACTGAAAATCCACTTTACTGTACAAGTCCTTAACCTACACAACCTGGAAGTCTGCATGCATACAGAAGAGGTAGGGCTTGCTGCCTGTCCTGAGCACACCAAGGTTGCTCTATAATTGACCATAATGCACTTGTACTGAGACAGGAGACAGCATGGGCTAGACTAGAATCTCCATCAGCTCTGTGACCTTGTCTCTATCTCCTGGCTGTTCATTTGCCCATTCAAACAATGGAGTTCCTGCTTAGCAATCTCTATGTTCTTCTCCAGTCCCGTTGGCCTTGTCCTCTTGCTTTTCCCAGGCTCCTTCTTCTCTACTATATATTTAAGACATTTTTTTTTAAATTGTATTTTATTTTATTTGAGAACATACTGTACAGAGGGGTTACAATTACATGGGCAGGATAATGCATACATTTCTTACCAAGCATTGCAGCCTCCTCCTTTGTTTACCCTTCACTTCCCTTCCCCGCCTCCCCCCTCCCCCCACCCAATTTTACCCCCCTCCCCCCACCCAATCATACCCCCCTCCCCCCCCACACCGAAATTGTAAAGCTGGTTTTGACATGACATTTTGTACTTCTCATTGTTGCAACAGGTCCCCCTGAATCCTTAAACGACTTGTTTGTCCCCATCTCCTCCACATGTTATACTGACCTCAAATATAGTGAAAGCGGGGGTTACACTGTGGGGGAGGGACATACAAAGCAACAAAGAAATAATCTTATAAATGCATTAGAAACACATGCATGAAAGAAACAAAAACATTAAAATACATATTTAAGGGTTCATTTTCCTAACATCACAATATCTGGCCTTTTCCGCTTGACTCATACCTATACTAGATATTGCAAATAAGGGAAACCATGGGACCTATGCTTCTTTGGGCCTGGCTTACTTCACTTAATATAGTTTTTTCCAAACCTTTCCATTTCCTAACAAATTATTTAAGACATTTTTAAAATTTGTTTATTCCTGGTGCCAGTTATGGGACTTGAACTCAGGACCTGGGCACTGTCGTTTATCTTTTACTCACAAGGCTGGTGCTCTACCACTTGAGCCACAGCCTCACTTTTGGCCTTTTGTTACTCATTAATTGGAGATAAGAATTGCACAATCTTTTCTGTCCAGACTGGCTTTGGATAGCAAGCCTCAGGTCTCAGCCTCTTGAGTAGCTAGGATTACAGATATGAGGTATTAGTGCCCAACAACCAATTATATCTCTAAATGAAGTGAAACATACATAAAATATTAATTTCAATGTTGGACAATAAAGTGCTATAATGAATCCTCCATCTTAGACTGTCTCTTTGTCAATCATATAACTTTCTACTCTGTCAAGTCCCTTAATAATGGCAGCCCTTATGGCCAAATGGTTCCTAACAGGTGACAGCCCCCTCCCCACACACCAGGGAGGGACTCGAGGGAGACACATATTTTGTAAGACAGACATTCAGACAATGGCACTCAATCATCCCCCTAAATTCATGTCTTTTCTACTTTCAAAACACATTAACTCACCTGGCACCAGTGGCTCACACTTGTAATCTTAGCTGTTCAGAATGAGATCTGAGGTTCGTGGTTCAAAGCCAGCCCAGACAGGAAAGTCCATGAGACTCTTATCTCCAATTAACCACCAGAAAACCAAAAGTGGTGCTGTGGCTCAAGTGATAAAGTGCTTGCCTTGAGCTGAAGAGCTGAGGGACAGTGCCTGGACCTAGAGTTCATGTGCCATGACCACCAAAAACCCCCAAGAAAACAAAATAGACACATTAACTTCATCGTAGTATTCCCCATCCCTCCATCCACAAAAAAGTAAACTTTGTCATTTATTCCAGCATCAACTTTAAAGTCTAAAATCCCCAGTATGACCAAAGTCACATACAGACAGCTTTAAATAATGCTTCCTTCTGAGTTTGTACACCAGTGGAATCCAATGTATAGTTCTAAAACACAATGGCGAATTGGCATAGAATGGACATCCCCATTTCTAGAGGGCTACATAGAACAGAAGAAAGGAATAGCCATTAAGTCTCCCAAATCCAACAGAGTAAGCAACATTAAATCTCAAGGATGGAGATGTGTCATCTTAATGAAATTCCATTTCATGGACACTTAAGGCCTCAGGAAGACTTTCCTAGGTGATGCTCAAGTTTCTGCTCATGCTGAAATTTCATGCCTATGACTTCTTTAGGTTGAGGCTGTACATTGTGGCTTTGTGCTTGTGTGTGTGTGTGTGTGTGTGTGTGTGTGTGTGTGTGTGTGTGTGTGTGTGTGTGTGTGTGTGTGTGTGTGTGTATAGCCTGGTCTTCCATCAGTCCTCTCAATATTGTCGTAGCAGAGATCTTGATAAGACTCCAGTGTCACAGCCTGCTCTCTATAGCAGTTCTATGATAAAGTGCTTGCCTTCAGCTGAAGAGCTAAGGGACAGTGTCTGGACCTAGAGTTCAAGCCCCATGACCACAAAAAACCCCCAAGAAAACAAAATAGACACATTAACTTCATCCTAGTATTCCCCATCCCTGCACCCACAAAAAAGTCAACTTTGCCACTTATTCCAGCATCAACTTTGTCTAAAATCCCCATTGTGACCTAAGTCACATACAGACCAGTTTTAAATCATGCTTCCTTTTGAGGCTGTATGCCAGCAGAACCCAATGTATAGTTATAAAATACAATGGCAGACTGGCATAGAATGCACATCCTCAGGCTGGGAAGGTGGTTCAGTGGTAGAGAGCTTGCCTTGCATGCCTGAGGCCCTGGGTTTGATTCCTTAGGACTACAAAAGCAAAAAGAAAAAAGCCAGAAGTGGCACTGTGGCTCAAGTGGTAGAGCACTAGCCTTGAGCTGAAGAGCTGAGGGACAGCACCCAGGCCCAGAGTTCAGGCCCCATAAATGGACCCCCCCCAAAAAATAATGCACATCCTCATTTCTAGAGGGTTACATAGAACAGAAGAAAGGAATAGCCATTAAGTCTCCAAAATCCAACAGAGTAAGCAACATTAAATCTCAAGGCTGGAGATGGGTCATCTTTATGAGATTCCATTTCGTGGACACTCAAGGCCTCAGGAAGACTTTCCTAGGTGATGCTCAAGGTTTCGCTCATGCTGAAATTTCATGCCTATGACTTGTTTAGGCTGAGGCTGTACATTGTAGCTCTGTGCTTGTGTGTGTGTGTGTGTGTGTGTGTGTGTGTGTGTGTGTGTGTGTGTGTGTGTGTGTGTGTGTAGCCAGGTCTTGTCTTCCATCAGTCCTTTCAATATTGTCGTAGCAGAGATCTTGATAAGACTCCAGTGTCACAGCCTGCTCTCTATAGCAGCTCTGTCCCTGAAGTAGGACCCTGCCTGGTCATCAAGGCTTTTGCAAGCATCCTTTGAAATCTGGCAGGAGGAAGCCATGCCTCCATAACTCCCACCTTCAAATTGCCTGTGGAATTCACTGTATGTGGACACTATACAAACAAGGCTTGCATTGTGCTGGCCTGAGGCAAATCTTGGCCCTTGGAGCCACAGCTGGGGGTGTGGCAGAGGAGTGCTGTGGTAGAATGTAGGGATCAGACACAAGAACACCTCTGGGCAAGGAGCCCCGTAGGTCCCACAGGTACTCTGGGCCTGTGAGGGGATGGGTAACCCTAGAAATCTCAGACATGCCTTCTAGAAGCTTCTTTCTAGCCTTTGCTAATCTCCATATGATTACTTGTTCACAACTTTGCTTTTCTGTCCTCAGCACACTTTGTGTATGTGTGTGTATGTGTTTGTGTGTACGTGCACACTTACTTGTATGCATGCATGTGTGCATCCTGGTCTTGGGGTTTGAACTCAAGACTTTGTGCTCTCCCTTAGCTATTTTGCTCAAGGCTGGTGCACTGGAGCCACACCTCCATTTTTGGCTCTTTGCATGGGTACTAGGACTTGAACTGAGGACTTTGAACTCTTGCTTAGCTTTTATGCTCAGGGCTGGTGCTCTAACACTTGGGCCACATCTCCACTTCTGGCTTTGCTTTTTGGCTTATTAGATGAAGATAAGAGTCTCATAGATTTGTATATAACCAGCCTTGCTTTGAATCGTGATCCTCAGATCTCAGCCTCCCTGAGTAGCTAGGATTACAGGTATGAGCCACTAGTGCTCAGCTTGAACATTCTTTTTTGACTCTTTACATAGACCGTCTCAGAACTTTCCAGATCTTTCCATGCTCATTCCCTCCTGAGTGTAAATACTGGGCTTCAGATCATTTGATAATTCCTCTTTTCTTGCATTTTACAAGAAGCTATTCAGAGAAGCCACATAGATTCATGAACCTTTGCTGCCTGGAGAGATTTCTCCTGCCTGATTCCAGAGCATCACCCCACACATTCTGCCTTCTATAGCTTCTGAGGAGAGGGACAGAATTCACCCAGCATCTTTGCAAGGTCACAGCAAGGCTGGCCTTTCCTCTTGTTTCTTTCTCACACTTTGCTCAGCACGTCTAACTGAGGGTCCATTTCAGCTGATTCTAAGTCCTGACTGCAACTGCTGAGAACACAGTTGTTTTCCCTCCCTACCACTTTATTCTCACAGAACCCATTGCCTAATGCTTCCTTTACAAAAAAGCAAGAATCCTCATGGCATTCATCTCCAAACCCTTCTAGCTTGGGCCCTGTATCCAGCTCCAAACCCACTTCCACATTGTTAGATATTTAGGAGAGCCACCACAGTGTACCCCATGGCTCTGGGCTCCATCTTTTGTTGTTTTAGTCCATTGTTATGACTATAACAAAATACCAGAGGCTATTAACAAGAGAAACTTGTGTTTTATTGCCTTGAAAATGGAGACAAGTTCATGGCCCAGCTGTCAGAGGCTCAATTGTCAGATGATGCTACACTTGGCTTCCAACATGGTGCTTGGAACACAGCATCTTTGGATGGGGACAGACACATGCTGAACATGGACACCAACGGTCAGACTCCCCTTAGATTCCTTTCTGCTAGCATTAATCTCTCCACAAGGTCAGAGCCTTCCTGGCCTAAACACCTTCCCAAGTCACCACCTTCTAACACTGAGAGAATGGGGATTAATTGTTCAGCATGTGAACTCGTGTGTGTGTGTGTGTGTGTGTGTGTGTGTGTGTGTGTGTGTGTGTGTGTATGTGTGTGTGTGTATGTGTGTGCACTCAGATCACAGTGATCTCACTTTCTGCATCTCTGATATAAAACATTCTGAGTGCTAAACAAGTATATTCAGGACTTCCATGTGAAATCATATGAGCACCAGGAAACATGCCAGGAACTTTAGATAGAGGGAGAAGGGATGATGGTTAGGATTTTTTTTTTTTTGCCAGTCATGGGGCCTGAACTCTGGGCTTGGGCGTTGTCCTTGTACTTTTCAACTCAAGGCTAGTGCTCTACCACTTGAGCCACAGCACCACTTCCTGTTTTTCTAGTAGTTTTTTGGAGACAAGACTCTCACAGACTTTCCAGCCTGGGCTTGTTTTGAATCGTGATCCTCAGATCTCAGCCTCCTGAGTATCTAGGGTTACAGAAGTGAGCCACCAGCGCCCGCCTTTTCTAGGATTTTTATCCCTTTTTGCTGAATAGAATTAAACACACTGTGAACAAAAGTGTCAGTTTGTCCTCTGTATCTTGGTATTATTTCCAGGCCACCATTGTGATTTCTGAGAACTGGGATAAAAAGATTCATGAAGCCAGCTTTCCAAATATATAGCTTGGAGCTATATTTGGTGATGTCCATTCAAACAGCATAAGCTCGTTTATGAATTCTAATTTGTATTTCACTCAGGAATCACATAGAATTAGACACCAGACTAAGGTGAGCTATATGGAAATGAAATGGACAGAACTCGAGACTTCAAAATTCTGTTGGTCAGCCAGGCCCTGGGGGCTTATGCTTGTAATCCTAGCTACTGAGGGGGCTGAGATCTGAGGATTGCAGTTCAAAGCCAGCCCTGGTAAGAAAGTCGATGAGACTCATGAACCACCACAAAACTGGAAGTGGTGCTGTGGCACAAAGTGGTAGAGCACTAGCCTTGAGCAAAAAGAGCTCAGAGACAGCATCTAGTCCCTGAGTTCAAGCTCCACAATAGACCAAAAAGAAAAGAAAAAAAAAACAAGACCAAGGATACTAGCCAGGCCCTGAGTTCAAGCCCCAGGACAAGCACAAAATAATAATAAAAATAGATGCAATCATGGTTCTAATGTCTGAATTAGCTCTTACTTGTTTGAATTCTCTTTATGAAGGGATTGAGCTACTAGGGGATACTGTGAGGAGGTGAGGAGTACAGAAGTCAGGCCATTCTCAACGTTTTTGTGTGACCCAACACTCAGTTCCATAACCTTGATGGCTGAGTTGTGGGGTGAGTTTTATAGTCCTTGCCTTCCCTCTCAGGGGTGCAAAGCATTCATTGAGTTCTTCAGGTAATGATGGTAGTGTGCATGCTCTTAGGAGGTCTCCTCATCTCTATCATCATGTGAATTCGAAATGGGGTTTACACAGCCATGCAAAACCACCTCCACCAGCACATTGACCCTATGGGAAGGTAAATATATGGGCATACTAACACTCAGGCTGAGTCTGAAGCAGTGAGACAGATGGCTTGCACCATGAACAGCTCCTCTAGGGTGGAAACCTGCAAGCTGGATTTCTATCTCTATCAACAAAATACTTGACGTCCTACAGGGTCTTCTCATGACAGACAGGGTTGCACCTGGCACCTGTAGGATCACAGATCAGCTCCACAACACTGATTTATGGTTTATAGTGGGTCTAGTAAAAAAAAGAAAAAAAGGAGACAAAGCATTCTCCTCCCTTTCTTCCTTTCTTCCATTTCTCCCTTCCCCTTTCATCGCTCCCTCCCTTCCTCTTTCTTCCTTCCTTTCCTCCCTCCCTCCCTTCCTAGCTTTTCTCCCTTCCCTTCCCTCCCTTCTGCTATCCCTCCTTCATTCTTTCCTTCCTTCTTTGTTTTTCCTCTTCCTCCTCCTCCTTCCTCTTCCTGTTTCCTTTCTCTTTTTCCTTATTTCTCCTTCCTCCTTCTTCCTTCTCCTCCTCCTTCTTTCTCCTCCTCCCACCTTTCTCTCCTTCCTCTTCTCTCTTACTCCCTGCTCCTTCTTCCCCTCTTTTGTCTTCTCCTCCTCCTCTTCCTCCTCATTTTCTTCTCCTTCTCTTGTTCTTCCTCGTCATCTTTCTTTCTGTGTGCCAGTCTCAAGGCTTGAACTCAAAACCTGGGCCTTGTCCCTTCATTTTTTTTAACTCAAGGCTAGTGCTTGCCACAGCTCCCCTTCTTGTCTTTTGGGTTGTTAATCTGTGATAAGTGAGTCTCACAAACTTTCTTGCCAGAACTAGCTTGGAACCATGATCCTCAGGTCTCAGTCTCCTGAGTAGCTAGGATTACAGGTGTGAGCCACCAGTGCCTAATTCTCACATTAACTTTTAGCCCACTTAAAAAAAATTGAATAAAGAATTTGGAATTCTCTCACATCTATTTTCCCCCTCTGTTTTCTCCCAACAGTGGCAGCTATGTGCTGCCTTAAATCAACGCCTTGTTACAGAGTCCTGGGAGAGAAGATGAGGCAACCTCCTGCCTGCTTCTATGCCTCTGGTCTCCATGCACCTTCCAGTCATAAGCTGAGCATGATTGCCAGACTCCAGTTTCTACAGCTCCCTCCCATCCTTCCTCCAAAGTATTCAATAACTCCCTATTGCCAGAATGAAGAGTGAACTGCAAAGGAAGTGCATGCCAGGTTCCAATGTCTATCTCTAATTTTCAATTTTTCATCTATCTATTTTCATCTATCTATCTATCTATCTATCTATCTATCTATCTATCTATCTATCTATCTATCTATCTATCTATCTATCTATCTATCTATCTATCTATCTATCTATCTATCTATCTAATCTATCTATCTATATTGGTTCTGGTATGAGGACTTGAACTCACGCCCTAGACACTGACTCTGAGCTTTTTCCCTCAAGACTTGCATTCTACCACTTGAACCACAGTTCCACTTCTGGCTCTTTTGGTGGTTCAATGGAGATAAGAATCTCACAGACTTTCCTGCCTGGTCTGGTTTTGAACCAGGATCCTCAGACCTCATCTTCCTGAGTATCTAGGATGACAGACATAAGCCACGGTTCCCAGTAGATAGTATTCATTTCCATTCTTACCTATAAATAGATTTATTGACTGTAAGATGGGACATAGAGCATTGTCTTCAGAGTAATGGCTTTGCCAAGATCTAGGAAATGATGGAAGCATGGCCTCTGCTAGCCAGCCTCTAAAGAAAGCCCTTCTTCTGGCTTGCTCACACTAGAGATGAGAGTAGAGGAGCTCGGAATGCTGCTCCAGGAAGGACGCCATCATGTTCTTCTGTGAGGGGAGAGATGTGGCCCTCCATTGGGCTGTGTCTTCATGGGAGGAGAAGATTGTCTGGCCCAAAGCCCAGGTAAACATCTACTTCTCCCACCATGCATCATTCTTGACTGACAGCAGCTTTTATGAGTGAATAGCTAGGCGTGGTGATAGTCATGGGAAAGCCTGGGAGAGCAAGTGAGGGCCTTTGGCCTTGTGTAGTCTAACCCCCATCCCCTTCTGATGGGGAAACTGAGCTCCTGAGAGGTGCCTCTGTTCTCTCATCTTCTCTTTTCTTAATCTGAGGCACTGAGGGGTTGAGATCACCTTGAAAAAGCAGAGGGCTGTGTTGATCTGCTCAGCCAGGGGCAGAGAACATTCCAGATATACTCCTAAATCCAAGGAGAGCAGAGGCAGAGAAGAGAATAGGAGAGGAGAGAATAGACATGCCTCTGTTTCAGAGAAATAGAATGCAATCCCAGAGCAGAGACAAGAACAGGAGAGACTTCAGAACCTATGTGGAAACTTCCTCGCTTGCTTGCTTGCTTCCTTGCTTTCCTTCCTTCCTTCCTTCCTTCCTCCCTCCCACCCTCCCTCCCTCCCTCCCTTCCGTTCCCTACCTTTCCCTTCCTTTCTGTTCCTTTCACTCCCTTCCTTCCTTCCTTCAATCTTTCTTTCTTTCTTTCTTTCTTTCTTTCTTTCTTTCTTTCTTTCTTTCTTTCTTTCTTTCTTTCTTTCTTTCTTTCTTTCTTTCTCTTTTTCTCTTTCTTCTTTTTTTTTTGGGTCAGTGATGGGGCTTGAACTCAAGGCCCAGGCTCTGTCTCTAAACTCTTTTGTTCAAGGCTAATTAGCACTCTACCACTTAGAGCCACAGCACCACTCTGGTTTTTTGCTGGTTCATTGAAGATAAGAGTCTCAAGGACTTTCCTTCCCTGGCTGGTTCTAAACCACAATTCTCATATCTCAGCCTCCTGAGTAGCTAGGATTACAGGTGTGAGCTGCCAGCGTCCAGCTTAGAATTTCTTACTATAAGAACAGAGTCAGTGGCTGGGAAGGTGGCTCAGTGGTAGAGCGCTTGCCTTGCATGCATGAAGCCCTGGGTTCAATTCCTCAGCACCACATAAGCAAAAAGAAAAAAGATGGAAGTGGCGCTGTGGCTCAAGTGGTAGAGCGCTAACCTTGAGCTGAAGAGCTGAGGGACAGCACAAAGGCCCAGAGTTCAGGCCCCACAGCCAGACCCACCCCAAAAAAAAGAGAAAAAAGAAAAGAACAGAGTCAGGGGCTGGGAAGGTGGCTCAGTGGTAGAGTGCTTGCCTTGCATGCATGAGGCCCTGGGTTCAATTCCTCAGTGCCACATAAGCAAAAAGAAAAAAGCTGGAAGTGGCACTGTGGCTCAAGTGTTAGTGTTAGCCTTGAGCTGAGGGACAGCATCCAGCCCAGAGTTCAGGACCCACAAGCGGACCCCCACACACAAAAAAGAAAAACAGAGTCAAGCACCAGTAGCTCACACCTGTAATCCTAGCTGTTCAGGAGACTGAGATTTGATGATCATAGTTTGAAAACATCCCAGGCAGGAAAGTCCATGAGACTCTTTTCTCTAATGAATCAGAAGAAAACTGGTTGTGGAGATTTAGCTCAAATGTTAGCATGCCAACTTTGAACAACAACAACATAGAACTCCTCAGATACAGTGCTCAAGTTTCAAGTTCAAGCCCCAATAGTTGCACACACAAATGAAAAAAAAAAGAATATATTAAGAAGCAGTGATTGCTTTCTACCGAAAACCTGAAAAGGATGAAGAGGTGAACCTGTTAGGAATCTGTGTACCAGAGCTGGAAGTGTGGCTCTAGTGATACAGTACCTGCCTGTCAAATGTAAGACCCTGAGTTCAAATCTCAGTTCTGCCAAAAAAAAAAAAAAAATCTAAGCATTTCTATGGGCAGTATTAAGTTGATCAGAGTGTTTGTCAAGGGGAGTGTTTGTGCCTTGAATCACAATGGGGGCAGGCATTCTCTGTCATTAAAATTTGAAGATAGATAAACAGTAAATATTGCTGGGGGTAATTCTTGCAGTGAGGAAAGACATGGAAGTTCCAACTCTGGCTGGCCCAAAGCCATAGTGCCAGGGGTATTTATCTAAAGCTTAACCAAACCATCTGAGCTGCAGAGGTGAGGTACAATTTGGAAGGCACTCTTTTTACACAGTTATGTTTGAGAGGTGTAATAATAACAGTTTGGCTGGATGCTTGTGTCTCATGCTTATCATCCTAGCTACTCAGAAGCCTGAGATCTGAGAATCGAGGTTCAAAGACAGCCCAGGCAAGATAGCCCGTAAGACTCTTATCTCCAATGAACCACCAGCAAAAGGAAGTGTATCTGTGGCTTAAAGCGGTAGAGTACTAACCTTGACCTAAAGAGCTCAAGGGCAGCACCTAGGCCCTTAGTTTAAGCCCTGAGACTGACAAAAGAAAAGAGAAAGTGGGGGAAGGGAGAAAGAAAGGAAAAAAGGAAGGAAGGAAGGAAGGAAGGAAGGAAGGAAGGAAGGAAGGAAGGAAGGAAGGAAGGAAGGAAGGGAGGAAGGGAGGGAGGGAGGGAGGAAGAAAGGAAGAAAGAAAGGAAGGAAGGAAGAGAGGAAGGAAAGGAGGAAGAAAGGAAGGGAGGAAAGAAAGAAGGAAGAGAACTATAAGAAGAGTTATTTTCATTCATGGAGGAAAGTGGCTTGAATGACAGAATGCTCATCGGATGCAGTCTTAACCACTGACTTTGGGAAATTACTTAATATCTCTGACTTTGAACGTCACCTTTACAGTGTGTGAATGAGCCTGGTGCATATCAGGGTCATTGTGTGGATGGGCAGCACACAGTAGGATTTCAGTTGATGGCTGTTCCTCCTCTCCAAGTATCTGTTGTCCACAACATTCCACCAGAACCTCTCTGAGATGTCTGTCTGTTGAGGAGCTGGCAGAGAGGCCTCTCTGCCAACTTCCACAATGCTATATTATGGGATGCAGAAACAGCTTTCTGCCATTAAACCTGTGAGGAATGAACATTTGCTCATTAGAACTGCTCAGTGTGACTCTCCCAAAGGTCATCTCAGTTCTGCAATCCAGACTTGTAGGTTCTTGACATAGACCACTTTGTGCCTCTTGACCTATATAAATGAAAACCTGATACAAACATCTAAATCGAGATCATGGCTGCAGAAGTAATTTTCCTTTCTGGATGGATGGCACAGTCCCAGGTCTTTTGCAATTACAAACAAATGGAAAGCAGCAGGATTAATCAAGAATGGGGAACTTTTAAACCCACAGAAGTTAAAAGCAGGGGAAGTTGACTGACACATGTAATGATAAGATCTAGACTATTTTGGCTTCAAGTATGGCTTGATCCAGGTACTCAATATCATGATTTCTTAGCATTAAAAGTCTTATTGTACTTTTGATCACCCAAGGTAAATACAACTACTGGAATTGACCCATGAGTTATTAGGCTGTTGAAATTCTTCTGTGACCACCTGCCTAGATGATCATTGTCTTCCTAATTGATGGCTTTGATGAGACCGCCTCCAGGTCTCATTAGAATTTTAGAGGAATCTCACTGTACAGAACCATTAAAGAATATGATACTAGGGTAGAAAAATGTCAGTGTACTACACACCCCCACTCCAAACTCCAATGGTTTCATAGAGGATTAAATCGAGACTTAAAAAGTAGTGATTGCCTCTCCCACCCAAATATACAGAAATTCTATGACATATCTGGTGTTGTAATGTAGATTTCTTGATCTTAATGGAATCAGCTTTTTTTTACTTCTATATTTTTGCTGCAACTGGGGTGGAAATAGGGTTGATAATAATAGCCTCTTGAAGATGAAACTAGCTGTCTTTTTTTTTTGCCAGTTTTGGGGCTTGAACTTAGGGCCTGGGAGCTGTCTTTGAACCTGTGTGTGCTCAAGGCTAGTGCTCTACCACTTGAGCCACAGCTCTACATCTGAGCATTTTTTGGAGTAGTTTATTGGAGATAAGAATCTCATGGGCTTTCCTGCCCAGGATTGGCTTCAAACTGAGATCCTCACATCTCAGCCTCCTGAGTTGCTAGGAATACAGACTAGCTGTCCCATTCGGTTCCTTTGCTGAGAATTAGGACTCTTCTGGAAACTCTCAGCAAACAGGAGTCAGCTGTGGAGGGTAGTGTTGGCAGATGGCAGCAGGTGGATGTCAAGCTGCAGAGCACAGGGCCCTGTCCATGTTTGCTGACCCCTCTCCCCTGTGAGCCAGAGGCTCCTGGATCTGGTGTGACTTGTTCCTACTTACACTCTCCAACACGTCTTCCATTAAATGATAACATTGTCCCCACATCATCCACGGTGGTTTTGAACACTCAGATCTCGGTTCTGCTGTGCAGAAAGACCTACTGGGCTAGAATCTCAAATGTTGCTTCCATCTTTGTTTTGTTAGCATCAGGACTGAACCTCTTTGAGGGCTCACTTGGTCCTTTTAAGGGATCTTTTAATCAACATCACCAGACAAGTGAGACAGACCTTCCTTCCTTCTTTCAATAAATTATCTTCCAGCCTTCCTTATCTTCTTGGGGCTCACACCTGTCATCCTAGCTACTCAGGAATCTGAGACTTGAGGATCATGGTTTCCAAACCAGCTTGGGCAGAAAAGTCCGTAAGACTCATCTCCAATAAACCACTCAAAAGCTAGCAGTGGAGGTGTGTCTCAAGCAGTAGAATGACAGCCTGGAGCAAAACAGCCAAATGAGAGTTTGAGGTCTTGAGTTCAAGCCCCATTACTGGCACATACACACAAGAAAATTTGTCTTGTAGACTTGGCCACATATGTCTGAAAATTGGTTCTTCATGGGAACCTAGTGTCAAGTCTGTCTAGCCTTGGGTTTGCCTCAGGTTTGGCCTTTTGTTTTCAACATTTTGACTCTTAGATCTTAGATCTGTCATTCCTTCAGAGAGAGAGAGATCGTATTCCATTCCATTGCAACCTCTAAAATACTACACAGAATGCCACATTCATCTCAGTCACAACATCTTATCACATCTTCACAGGAAAAATGACTTCATGAAGTCTAATTTGCTTCAAGTTCTATTTGAACTGTGTGTGTTTGTGTGTATGACTCCTGGGGCTTGAACTAAGGGCCTAGGCACTGTCCCTTAGCTTTTTCACTCAAAGCTCAGTACTCTACAACTTGAGCCATATGCCTCACATCTGCAGGAGTATTTTGGAGTATTTTTGGTGATTCATTGAGAAATAAAATTCTTACAGACTCTCCTACCTGGGCTGGCTTTGAACTGTGATCTTCAGATCTAAGCCTCCTGAGTAGCTAGGATTACAGGTGTGAGCCACTAGCACCTGGCTCTGGCCCCATTTGAACTAATTCTGTCTAAGAGAGAGAGAGAGAGAGAGAGAGAGAGAGAGAGAGAGAGAGACAGAGACAGAGACAGAGACAGAGACAGAGACAGAGACAGAGACAGAGAGACAGAGAGACAGAGAGACAGAGAGAGACAGAGAGAGACAGAGAGAGACAGAGAGACAGAGAGAGGGACGGACAGACAGACAGACAGACAGACAGACAGACAGAGATAGAAGGAAAGACAGAGATAGAGACAAAGATAAAGAGAGAGAGAATGACTTCTCTTTGGCTCCACTGAGCCTTCTTGGGTTAGAAGCAAAGTTTTCCCTTTTTGTTTTGATTTTGGTTTCTGAGGAGTTAGCAGTAGGTCTAATTAATGTCATCAAAAGGAGAGCATTTAATTAACTAAATAACATATTGAGTCTAATGAGAACATACTTCAGCACCCACTAGGTGGTAATGGTCTCTGAGACTAATTCCCAGGAGGCCTGTGATTGGATACAGAGAAATCTCTGTCCACCAGTGTCAGCGATCCCCCTAGAGTTGCCAGAAATGGGGCAGCCATGGTGCCATGCAGGCAGAAGAGGTCTTGGCTTTGCAGTCTCCATCTGGAGAGGGCAGTAGGGGTGATGGTGGCTTCACTTGGAAACCCACAGGCATGTGAAAATGAGCTTTGCTTTTCAAAAGCTCTTTCTATTCCTTGGTGTTTTCCAGTCCCCACTGAAGTCTGACCATGACCTGGTAAGGATGGGGCTGTCTGTCTGAAAGCTGTGATTGCCCACTTCATTCCCTTTGTTGCTGCTGAGTGTGTGGATGTGGGTGCCCTCTGCTGGACACTAGCGGATCAACACCCACGTTTCTTCAGACCCCAAAGCCCTTTTACCAGCTGGGATTAAACCTTCTGAATGAGAACTTTTAGGGGGCTTAAATAGGAACTACCATGATTCATTCATTAAAAGAAAAAAAAGAACAAATGATAAGGAACCTCAGATCTTTTCAGTCACAAACAGACCCCCTGAAAGGATATCCCAAAGAAATGAACTCTGTGTCTGGGGAATGATATGCATCTGTTCTCCCTGCGTTCACGTGTTTACTGAGAACTCCATCTTGGTCTCTCATTTTGTTTCCCCACAGATGTGAGAATATTTTCCTATAAAGTGATCCTGACCCATACTTTGGAGTCCTGGGTCCTGGGTTTGACTTTGTTATGTAAAAGCTGTGTATAGGGTTGTTGTTGTTACTATTATTTGCAAAAGAAGAAAGGGGTTTGTTTGGGATCTTCAGAATTGCAATTCAGGACACTAACATCTGCATATCTCTACAGCCATTTTCTGCAGAAAGCAGGAATGTGGGGGTGGAGCCTCTATTGAGCAGCTGGTGTTGGTTTCTTGCTAGGTGAGGGAAGCTGGTTCATGGGAAATCTTCTATAGGAGTTGGGTGGAGAGACTGTGTGACAGGAGCCATATTACTAATTGGAAGGAAACTCAAGAATGCAGATACATAGTCCAAGGGCCAGAAAAGTACGTAAAAAGAAAGCCTTGGAAGGCATTTTGAGTCATCTTGGCAGCCAGTCTTGTTCTAGATGAGAACGCAGAGGTGGCCCGAATTTACCTTCCCATCAGTGGCTGGTGTTCTGCCTAAGACCTGCTTCACAATGGTCTCCTGATTCCCTTTGGGAAAATCCTCTTCCAATGACATCTTCTCCATGAGCCCATGACTCGTGTCTGTCATCTGAGCTACTCAGGAGGCTGAGATGTGAGGATTGTAGTTCAAAGCCAGTGTAGGGCAAGAAAGTCTGAGAGACTTAAAAATCTCTAATGAATCACCCAGAAAGCCAGAAGTGGAGCTGTGTGGCTCGTGGAGCTAGTGGTAGAGCACAAGCTTTGAGTGAAAAAGCTGAGACACAACATCCAGGTCCTGAGTTCAAGCCTCAGTACTGACACCAAAAAAATTTTAAGGTGATTTTATCATGATTTTTTTCCTATTTTCCTCAAATTGAAGCATCTCTCTGAACACCTGTTTCCTTTTCTCAAGTGTCTCATGGGAGGAACTCTGCTGATGATTTACTTTTCCCAGATTTCCCCGTTATGATGGTGCCATAAAAGCAGCCTTGGTGCTAGCCATCTTCTCAAGCATCTCACATCGAATAGTTCACTGTTGTTATCTCAGGCCCAACTTCTAGCCAATGTGAGGTGGAGGAGCAGAGGGAGGAAAGCCAGGGCTCTCCACCTGTCTGTGTCAGTGTCTTTGGTTGACAACATGCTGGTTTGAGAGATCTCAAGCATTTGAAGTAGGGAAAAAGTTCAGCATCATGTCTGACTGATAGAAGGTGCTCAGTCAGTAAAATGTCTTATTCCTTCTAGGACTGGCCATGTGGATTCACTGGAAGGCATTGCCAGCGGTTCTGTCAAGAGTTCTAGAATAAAGTTCATTTTCAACAGTGTCTTGCACAAATAGACACTGTAGAACATCCAATGTCTTCTAATTAAATATGGAAGTGTGCCCTCCTTCCAGGGAAGGGGATTCTGAGTGAGAGGGAGGGGTGCAGAGAGTTCTGGGAGATTGTTTGAGTGACTGATGCTTAGGCTTCAAGCTATGGCACACAGGTGGCAAGGAGTCTGGTGCTAGCAGATGGGCAGCTTTCAGTGCAGGGTGTAGCTGATTCCTGCATGGACTGAGGGGGCCCTGACTGGATACAGAACGAGGCCATTTTCTCCTTCCAGTTCTCTGTATGGCGTGTTTCTTTATAACTGGGATGCAAAGGCTGACAATTCTGCCCGCCCCACCAGTGATAGCTGTTCCTAGCATGCATGTGCACACAGACATGCCCACCGTCAACATTTTCAGTATTCCATTCACCTTAGTATTGTCACCAGGGAACACAGTGTGGCTCCCAGCCATGGCAAAAATGAACATTGAGGGCTGGGAAGGTGGCTCAGTGATAGAGTGCTTGCCTGAGGCCCTGGGTTTGATTCCTCAGCACCACATAAGCAAAAAGAAAAAAGCTGGAAGTGGTGCTGTGGGGCAAGTGGTAAAGTGCTAGCCTTGAGCTGAAGAGCTAAGGGACAGTGCCCAGGCCCAGAGTTCAGGTCCCACGACAGGACTTCCCCCCCCTAAAAAATGAACATTGAGCCTGGTTGTCAGGGTCGCCTGGAGGAGGGGTGTGTGGCTTTTAAATGGAAGGTTGGGGTGGGGGAAATCACTTGGGGAAAAAATGGCAAGATGTTGGTTATGGGGACTGAAAGGAGGTACCCATCGCCTGGACAGGGGGGATGGGGAAAGAGAGCTACCTCTCCACATCAGGGAATTGTCTGTGGGCAAGGAAAGCTTCTGTCCCTTCTGCTCCCTGAGGGTACAAAGAGGCTCCCGATGACTTCCCTCTTCCTCCTTTTGTGGGTGCCCCAGTATTGGGGCTTGAACTCAGTGCCTAGGTGTTATCCTTTAGATTTTCCTGTGCTCCAGGCAGCTGGTGCCTTACCATTTGAGCCAAAGCTCCGCTTTCAGATATATATATACACATATGTATTTATATCTGTATATATGTGTATATACATATGTACAAATACATGTATATGTATATATACAGATATATATTCAAATATATATTATGAAAACTTTATTTATTTAATATATTTTTGTAAAGATACTGTACAGAGGGTTACAGTTACATGAGTAAGGTAATGAGTACATTTCCCATGGAAGCATTGTTACTTCCTCCTCTGTTTTTCCCATACCATCCCTTCCCTCCCTACCGGCCCACTCCTCCCACCCCCCCCAGAAGTTGTAAACTTCATTTTCAACACAATTTCTTGTACACCTCATTGTCACAATGGGTCAACCTGTATCTTTATTTCAGCATTTTGTTATTTCCCTTCCCTTCCCCAAATTAGAAAATTGTATATACAAGATGCAGGGCACTACAATCAATGAACCAGGGGTTATACCAATGGGGAAAGAACAGACAAAACAAACAAAAAAATCACATAGTACATTATACATACATTAAAATAACAGCAAGAAAGATAAAACCTCTTGTTTCCCTATCTTGGGGGGGGGGAGGCGGAGTTAATTTCACTTAGCATCATATTATATGGTCATATGACAGGCTTTTTTCTAACCTGGGCTTTGAACTAAGATCATCAGATCTCAGCTCAGATTAAAAGTGTGAGCCACCCATGCTTGGCTTTGCTCAGAATTTTTATCCCAAGGGTCTTCTGCCAGCTCTCATTTGTCTGGGGGAGGAGGAGACACCAGTGGGAAAAGGAATGTGAGCTTTTGGTGGAGGGGGCTAGTGAAGCTAGAACTTTCTGGAAGATGGAGTTCTTTATCTCCATCAGGGCTTCAATGCTTTGGACTTCCAGTATCCACAATCACTTTTTGGGGGGGCTGTAAGTGGGGATTGAACTCAGGGCCTGGATATTGATCTTTAGGCTAGCACTCTACTACATGAGCCATAGCTCCACTCCCATCATTTTGGTGTAAATTGGAGATAAGAGTCTTATAAATTTTCCTGCTTAGGCTAGCTTTGAACCTTGAGCCTCAGATCTCAGTTTCCTGAGTAGCTTGGATTACAGGCCTGAGCCACCAGTGCCCAGCTTACAATGACTGTTTAGTGAGAGGTAGCTATAGGCAGCCTGTAGGTAGATGACTTGTTAGATGGGTTTGGTTTAGTACCAGCGAATTGTTCCTGGAACTTAAGCTTGGAGCTTGGGTGCTGTCCCTGAGTTTTTGTGCTCCGGGCTGCTGCTCTATCACTTGAGCCTCAAGTCTACCTCCAGCCTTTTGGTTAATTGGAGATGAGAGTCTCATGAATTTTCAGGATGGCTTTGAATCATGGTCCTCAGATCTCAGCCTCCTGAGTAGCTAGGATTACAGGCATGAGCCACTGGTGCCTGACTTAAAAATGAGATATTTTCACATGCAATTCACATGTGTTTCTGGCTCCTCTGGGACACCAGATTTTTTTGATAACATTGGTCTTTTTTTGCCAGTCCTGGGGCTTGAACTTAGGACACTGTCCCTGAGCTTCTTTTGATCAAGGCTAGCATGCTACCACTTGAGCCATGGCACCACTTCCGGCTTTTCTATTTATGTGGTACTGAGGAATTGAACCCAGGACTTCATGCATGATAGGCAAGCACTCTATCATTAAGTCACATTTCAAGCCAATATTGATCCTTATACGTCTTCAGTAGTATACTATGAGAAATTGGTTTGTGTGTGTGTGTGTTTGTGCATGCATGCATGTGTGTGCATATGTGTGTGTACATATGAATGAGTATACACCTTGCTTTGCACTTGCCCAGAGCTCTCTAGTTCCAGACCTCTTGACCTGTCTAGCCATTTTAATACTTGATGGCCCAATCATTTATGACACCTGATCCAGGCAATCATTTAACCTTAGAAGTAAGTACATGAGGCCCAGATAAGGTGTGTGACTTTATCAGAGTCACACAGCCTCCTCCACAGACAGAGTAGGCATTGTTTACATAATATGAAGTGGCCCTGTGGCTCAAGTGGTAGAGTGCCAACTTTGAGCAAAAGAAACAAAAAGTGCAAGATCCTGAGTTCAAATCCTAGTACTGACACAAAAGACAAGGCTTTCTCTGCATCTCTATGTTATGGCATCTCATTTACCTCAGAGATGATCGTTGTTAAGATTCCTGAGTGCTTACTTCAACATTTTATTTGGATGAATCTAATAAATTCTTTCTCCCCCAGTATTTTAACACAACAGTAATTAGGCCACTCATGGTGTGTGCAGACCTCTTCAATTTTTGCTTAACATTTTTGCTTTCATTTCAGCACACAGGACTCTTTCATTTATCTCTTTTTTTGGCCGGTTGTGGGGCTTGAACTCTGGGCCTGAACACTGTCCCTCAGCATTTCAGCTCAAGCCAAGTGCTCTACCACTTGAGCCACAGTGCCACTTCTGGTTTTCTGGTGGTTTATGGAAGATATGCCAGCCTAGGCTGGCTCTGAACTGTGACCCTCAGATCTCAGCTTCCTGAGTAGCTAGGATTACAGGTGTGAGGCACTGGCACCTGGCTTTATTTATCTTTGATGGTTGCTTATGACAGATGAACGTAGGCTATTAGTCAGGACCAACAAAGTTAATCCACTAAGAAGCACAGACAAGAAACTTCTTAGATTTTGTGGATCCTAGGATCTCTGGACCTACTCTTCTTCCTTCCTCTTCTTTTGAACACTGCTTTAACAATGCAAGGATTATCACTAGCTCACACCAACAGTCTGATGGGGCTACTACCTCTGGTCTCAAATCACAGCTCATTTACTCAGGCCTAAGGTAGAAAAAACAAAATGTATCTACCAGACACTTTGGGGACACATTTCAAGCAAAATCGTGACCAGTCTTGCCTCAACCTTTGCATCTATGAGTAAGAGAAGAAATCATGTGGAGACAGTGATTCACAGACTCCGGGCTATTCAGTGGGTACAGCAGAGCTGCTGGAAGCTCTTCAGTCATTCCTTCAGAGAGCTCTGTCCATTGTGATGAAGATTTGTCCCCTGCTAGAGGCTTACCTGGAACTTGTCTTGGAATACAAAATTGGAAAGACTCACCATTTTCTCAATTTGAGAGAGAGGCTCAGAGCATAGCCGCACCCCTCCCCCCAATGCTGCTTTATCACTTTCCTCCTTTTTTTTTTTTTGGTACCACTTCTGTTGTTCACAGTCTTTGGTGATAGCCCTGCTACCCACACTTTTAGGGCCAGTGAGTGGATCCATGTGGAATGGAGGGGAAAGGAGTTGTTTCATCACTTTGGAGGCTTCTGGCTACCATGAACAGAACCCTGTGGCACAAATGAATTTAAATAAACAACATCAGATATATACCACGTGCAGGTACAGAAGGAGGGATGTGTCAAGATAAGACGCAGACAGTAGCTGGGTGGGGATGCATCATGGTTTATTTTGGCATATCTATTCAACATATTAAGTCCATCTTTGGGAATAAGATGGTGGCCTTGCTCTAGGAGACATTGTCTGCTGTTGCTTCACAGAGACAGGAAACTTCTCCCCTCCTCCCTTACACCCTTGACATGCATTCCCTCATTCGCCAGAACTGCATCACCTGGCCAATTGCTGAGCCAATCATTGATAAGAGGAATTTAGAAAACAAGCCCTGGCTGAGAAAAATTCTCTGGGGTTGAACAGATAGCTGTTTGGGCTGCCACTGCCCTTTTTAAAAATTCACTGTGTATTTTTGTTTGTCAAGCAGATCACATCTGGGACACTGGCAGAGAGGAAAGTGGGTAGAACTTTTCTTCTTCAGGGGAGAGATAGGGAGAGTTCTTTCTCTGCAAATCCCTTATCTGAGCAAACCTAGGTCCTGGGAATGAATGGACTCGGAGGAAGGCATTAGAGTGACAGGGAGGAAGAGGAAGAGGTGTAGCTTCAGAGTGAAGCCCGCCTCCTACTTCCTTTTCCATCTTTCTTTACTTTTTCTTCTTCTAAAGTTTCTGTTCTCTGCAGAGACCCAAGCATCCAGAATAGAAGCTCCCAATAGATTTATCTACTCATTTATCCTTCTCTGGGAACAATTGCTTTGTTAGCAGTGAAAAGATTTTTTCACCCAATCTTTGTTTTCACCCTTGTGGGCTTTCTGCTTATTATTGGTTGTTTTTTTTGTTGTTTTGTTTTGTTTTCTTGCTTTTCCTTTTTGTACCAGTCCTGGACACTGTCTCTGAATTATTTTTTGCTCAAGGCTGGCACTCTACCACTTGAGTCACAGCTCCAATTCTGGTGGTTTCTTTTGTTAAATTTTTTGGGGGGGTCCGGTCATGGGGCCTGAACTCTGGGCCTGGGTGCTGTCCCTCAGCTCTTCAGCTCAAGGCTAGCGCTCTACCACTTGAGCCACAGTGCCACTTTCTGGCTTTTTTTCTTTTTGCTTATGTTGTGCTTAGGAATTGAACCCAGAGCCTCAGGCATGCAAGGCAAGCGCTCTACCACTGAACCACCTTCCCAGCCCTGGTGGTTTCTTTTGGTAGTTAATTAAAAAAGAAGAGTCTCACAGGCTTTCCTACCCAAGCTGGCTTTGAACTGCGATCCTTAGATCTCAGCCTCCTGAGTAGTTAGGATGACAGCGGTGAGCCACAGGCTCCTGGCTCTGCTGATTATATTTTAAGCTTAAAATGGAAAAGCTTCTCTTTGAAATCTTCGCTTATGTGTCAAATGTCACTGGAGAGTTGGAACCAATTTACCATGTGTTTATATCATTTCATTCATTCCCTAATGCATTAATTCATTCATAATCCTGTAATATCATAAGCACAAGTCCAATGCTGGCCCTTCTTTCTTGCCATAGGGGGGATTTGGGCATGCCCTTTGAGGCCAGACTCCCAGGAGAGTCAAATGAAGAAATACCAAGGACTGAGGCAAGTACTGAGAAATATAGTCCCCAAATTCCTTCCATGGAATTTTGCTCCAGAATCCATGCTGCCTAAATCCTGGAATAGGTCACCTGCCTAATCTTGTTTCACAGACAAAGTTGGCACAAGTCAGCTGATGCTTTCTGTTGATCTCTCCTCCACATCTTCAGGAAGGAGACCACATAATTACATGACCAGAAGATCATGTGACCGTGTGACCACACGTCTCTTTCGCTGCTCCAAAGATAGCAGACACGTGGGATGGGGAACCACATTGGTTTCTGCATCAGGCTGACTCATTCCTTCTGTCTCTACTCCTTTCCAGCATCACAAATCTTGAGATAATGTTTGCTTGTTCTTCAGTTTTCTGGTCTACCTAATGGGAACAAAGATAATGTTTACCTCACAGGGTGATTGCAAAGCTAACTCATGGGAAGTCTCTGGTCTAGGCCCTGCCTCTAACAGTGCTCAATACACTGTATTCTTTTTCCTATCTGAAAGTGTATTTTGGTCCCAAACAGTACTATTTTCATAAGCAGAGAAGCATGATCATATGCTGTTGCTGTTCAGAAGGAGGTCATCAGCAAAAGGTTGTTGCTCAGACTGGGTCTCTCTCCTGCTTGGGGGCTCGAGTTGTTTGGTCACCCCATGCCTGTCGCTCCCTCAACATGTTAGAATTGAGCTGCATGTCTCACTTTGAACTATGATTATTGCCAGTAAACACTGGGCATAAACTGCATTGGAAATGATTCTTGAAGAGTTTAGTGGGACAGAAAATACACAAATGCAGAACATAGGCAACTAGACTAAGAGCCTTGACCATTGCCAAATGTAGAGTAGCAAAGAGATCAAGGAGAAAACTCCATGATTATTTCATCCACATGAGTCTCTCTGCCTTCGCTTGTGTGTGTGTGTGTGTGTGTGTGTGTGTGTGTGTGTGTGTGTGTGTGTGTGTTTAAAAGAGACAATATTATGATGATATTATATTGTGCTATAGATCCCCCAGATTAGTACCCACAGACGGTTTTGCTTGACCCACAGAAGATTTTAGACTTTCAAATTAGTTTGTCAGGTCTGGTGCCTGTGGCTCACACATGTCATCCCAGATACTCAAGAGGCTGAGATCTGAGGATCAAGGTTCAAAGCAAGCCTGAGCAGACCAACTGGAGAGGCTCTTATCTCCAATTAATCAGCAAAAAAGACAGAGGAAGAGGTGTGGTTCAAGTTGGTAGAGCACCAATCTTGAATTTTTTAAAAAGCTAAATCAGAGCATGAAAACCTGAGTTCAAGTTTCAGTGCCCACTACCACACACAAATTAGTTTTCAACATTTAAAGAATAGATGGTTTCATTCTGCATCTGGAGGAATAGATAGCTGGAGTTGAAAATTGCTACCATTAAAAAATGTCATTCTAGCTGGGAGCTGGTGGCTCACATCTGTAATCCTAGCTACTCAGGGGGCTGAGATCTGAGGATCTCGGTTCAAAGCAAGCCGGGGCAGGAAAGTCTGTGAGACTCCTATCTCCAATAAACCACCCGAAAACCGGAAGTGGCGCTGTAGCTCAAGTGGTAGAGCGCTAGCCTTGAGCTGAAGAGCTGAGGGACAGCGCCCAGGCCCAGAGTTCAAGCCCCATGACTGACAAAAAAAGAAAAAACATCCTTGTAATTATAAAATAAATGATGCACAGAGGGGTTACAGTTCCATAAGTCAAGTCATGAGGACAATTCTTCTTAGCCAGTGGTCACCCCTTCCCATGCTCTCTTGCAGTGTTTCCTCCACTCCCATCTCCACCAGTAAGTTGGATAGTTCATTTAAAAGTGTCCATTGAGTACTGTTACAGCATTGGTTCACCCTTTGTCCCTCCATTTCTATGCCTCCAACTTCCCACCATTTGAAAGGCCAGAAAGGTGATTGGGGGGGGCAGGGGAAAGGGGGCGCTACATTTCCTGGAACTTCATCTCCACTCACCCATATGGCTCAGTGGAGTTTGCTGCCTGCATCCCTGAGCAGATCATCTGCTTAGCATGATCCAGATTCTTCTGAGGGTTCTAACTACAGCAAGGCTTGCTCCATTCTTCCAGCCAAAAGGGGAAATAAAGGCAGATTGATATTTTCCTGTCTGTCTGACATTTCACCCCCTGTCCCAGAAAGAATGTGTATCATTAACTTTATTGATCATAACAGCCATTATTTAGTAGAATTTAGGATGATTTCAGCACCTTCTCTCAATGGATTCTTTTGAATTGTAGGCATTAACTTCTCCCACTTGGTAGAAGAGGAGACAGAAGTTCAAAGAAGCTAAGGAATTTACTGGGCCAACCTCTGATGCAGATTGACTGACAAAACACAACCCCCTGCCCTGGAACATTAAGTAAATATGATAAACTGTACTTCTCTTCTGTTCTTTATCATATCTAAACTGCTACAGGCAAAAGAAATAATAATCCTTGGAGAAGTATAAGATGTTATAGTTGTCTAAAATGGTTCTCATATGGGGCTGGGAAGGTGGCTCAGTGGTAGAGTGCTTGCCTGCATGCATGAGACCCTGTGTTCTATTCCTCAGCACCACATAAGCAAAAAGAAAAAAATCTGGAAGTGGTGCTGTGGCTTAAGTGGTAGAGCGCTATCCTTGAGCTGAAGAGCTGAGGGACAGCGCCCCGGCCCAGAGTTCAGGCCCAACGACCAGACCCAAAATTTAAAAAAATGGTTCTCATACAACAAAAAGAGATGACTATAAGGTCAACAATTAAATTAAAACAATCCTTTGAAAGACTCATATTACTTAAAGAATAACCTAGATAATCATGTATTTACTACTGAAATTAAGTTTTGAATGTATAAAAATGGCACTGAAGCAATAGAGAATGGCCCTAGTTCTCTCTAACCAAATAGACTTAGGGTCCCATATGCAGTTCCCCCAAGAGATAGACAATAACGAATAAACAAACATGCAGAGAATCACAGGAATTTGCACACACAAAGATGGAAAATCTCAAAGTCCACCCCCTGACCCCTCATGGCAGTGCTGTTAAGCATTGAAAGGGGCCCACTGCTTGTGTCTTCAGGAACACCAGCCAATCTCAAAAGGCAGACACAGAAAACTCCCATAGCACTGGACACAGACCGGGCAGAGACCAAGACCAGAGACCAGGCACAGCAACACCCAGTCAGAGACAGCTCCCACTGCCCCACTGCTCAGCCCACAATTGATATGAAGGAACATAGTGGCCTACCAACCTGAAATCTGCAACAATAGATACAGAAATCTGCCACAGCACTGACAGTCATCCAAAACCAGTTCTAGGATCAGTAAGTATCAGGCTGGAGCCACTCACCCCACACAGGAGACCAGTACTGCAGCACTGGTTAGTGACCCACAGAGGTTGATCTGGACCTCTCTCCCTGCTAAGAAGGAACAACACACTTGAAGCACACAAAGAGGCCTGAGCCCTTCCATATTCCCACCACCCCAACTGCTGGCTTCCAGTGGAAGGCTACAGGAACTCCAACTAGACAGGTGCTAGGACCCTGTATCCCCCATAGCACTGGCTATCCAGAGAAAGGTCAGTGTGAGAACCAACGTTCACTCACCCACAGGGACATGCCCCCTCATCCCAGAGTAGTCCAAATCTCGGCCCTCCCTAACAGACAAGTCAGGCACTGGTAGAGGGCTCTCCTGTCAGAAAACACAAACATGTGTGCTAACCAGCCACCTGTAGAGCATTTCCACCAGGAACAGCCAAGTGAATGCATGCACCAGCCCTATACAGGAGTGCAAGCTGCCTAGGTGCCAAACCCTGACGAGAACTGCAGGCCCATTAAACATTTGCAGGTCAAATCACAGGTACATGCTGTCCACCAACAGAGCACACCCTTGTTGGTAGCTGCAGCACTGAACCCTGCCAGGACCCACTGGTCCCTGTCTGGAACTGCAAAAAGAGTAAATGTATGAGTAACAGGCAGAGCACATGTAAACACATACAAGATGCACCAGACCAACTGCTGGTCACTTGTTGGAAGAGAACCAACCCAGGGCCAAGGCACAAAAAAAGCCCTGTGCACAGTGAGGACCCCAATCCTTCTGAAGCCAATGCCTAACCCAGACTCCTGAAGCTAACTTCAGTCCCCGCTGCAGACCAGACCAAGCTCCTTTCAGTTATCCCAGGGCTGATTATGCACACAGGTGCTAGCCAGCTTGGGGACCCTGCTTCAGTTACCCTACCCAGTGTAAACCAGCCCAGGCAAAGTGAAGGCTGTTGGTACCTGACAGGCAAAAATTGGGCCAACAGACAAAGATTAGACTACAGCACCGACAATCCCTGAACCCAAATGCATATACCAAAAGGAAAGATTACAAGAGTCATGGACAGTCAAGAAAACAAACCAAATCCAAAAGCCAGCAGCAATCCAGGAAAGAACTACAGTAACAAGGAAGAAGAAATGGAGGACAAAGGAACCAGTAAAGAAATGATGGCCAAATTGGCCAATGAAATAAAAGGGAAGATGGAAAAGCAATTTCAAGAACACAAAAAGAAATATCAAAGAAATTCCAACACTTCAAAAAAGATACAGACAAAAATAGACACAGTATATACCTCATTAAAAGATAGAATTAACAATGAGACCTGATATAGGAACCATAAGTTGTCAATTTCCACAATGCAAACCATAATGGAAGCTATAGGTAACATAATAAGTGAGATGGAAAATAGAATATCAGGAGTTGAGGATAAAACAGAGAATCTGGAACAGCAATTAATAGGTATGGAAAAAAGAACTCAAAAATTACCAAAAGGAAATCCAAGAATTGGCAGAAAAAGCCAAGAACTCAAATCAACATATAAACTGGGATAGGTGAGATGGAAAAATTTCAAAAGAGTAATGGAACACCTATTCAATAAGATCATTACAGAAAATTTCCCCAATCTTAAGAGAGAAAATCTCACCTGCATAACAGAAGCATATAGAACACCTAGTAGACACGATCCTAGAACACTTCTATACATATCATAGTAAAACCATTAGACCTGAGTAGCAAGGAACTGATTTTAAATGCCACAAAATCAAAGAAGGAATTACATTACAATGGAAAAATCAAAATCGCTGAGGACCTTTCCACATAAACCCTCAATGCAAAGAGCCTGATAATGTAGTTTCCAACAACTGCCTACTCAAATTGGTGTACCCAGAGAAGCTATCGAAATGAAAACCTTTCATGACAAAAATTAAAGAAATTCATGAACACTAAACCCACACTGCAAAAAATAATAAAAGAAGAATAAAATCTGAAGAAAACAATTAAGATCAGGGAATCATATCAGACAGAAATCACTAGAAGATCAATTTAGTAAGTGCAGGGAAAGGAAAGAAGCAACAAGAAAACAAGAAAATGGCAGATAACATAACACATCTCTCTCTAATAATCCTAAACATTAACACACTCAAATTCTCCAATCAAAAGAAAAAGAACTACAGACTGGCTCAGAAAAGAAGATCCATGGGGGAGTTAGGGGGTGAGGGGAGATGGGAAGGAATGGGAAGGGATGGGAAGGGGAAACAAAGGAGGAGGCAACAATACTTGATAATAAATGTACTCATTACTTTGCCCATGTAATTGTAACCCCTCTGTACAGTATTTTCACAATATAAATAAATAAATAGCAAAAAAAGAAAGAAAACAAGATCTATTAATTTATTGTCTCCAAGAGACCCATCTCACAGCCAAAGTAAAAACAAACTCCAAGTCATGTTATGGAAAAGATCTTCCACCCAAATGTACCCTGTAAGAAGGCAGTAGTCACCATATGGATATCTGATAAAAAACAGACTTCTCATTAAAATCAGTACAAAAAGACAATGTAGGTCCCTACATATTAATAAAGGGAATGATCCATAAAGAGAAAATCATAGTGGTCAATGTCTGTGCACCAAACAATAGCGCATCTAAATGTGTTAAACAAAAACTCTTGGATTTACAGAACAAGAAAGACCCAAACAAAATAATAGTGGGAGAGTTTCACACTCCATTCTCACCAAAGGACAGGTCAATCAAACAAAACAAGCCAAGAAGCCTCTGAACTAAATGACACCATAACCTCTTCTCAGTAGCTTGTGGAACATTCTCCAAAATAGATAATTTTATAGTTCACATAAAGAACCTAAACAAATAAAGAGAATTGACATAATCCCTTGCATCCTATTAGACCATAGTGGAATTAAACTAGTTTGTAAGAACAAAGCATACTGTAGAAATTAGTCAAATACAGGGAGGCTGAACAGCACACTACTGAGTAAGACCTGGGTCACAGAAGAAATTAGAAAGTTCTTCCAATTCAATGAAAATGGAAACACATCACAACAGCACCTCTGGGATACAGCAATAACAGTGCTGAAGGGAAAGACCTAAGCATAAAGAAAACAGAAGCAGCTCAAGTAAATAATCTCATGATATAATTAAAATTGCTAGAAAAGGAAGAAAAAAGTTAAATCTAAAGGGAGAGAGATGTTAAAAAAGGTTATGGCAGAAATCGAGATAGAAATTTTTTAAATATACCTGAAATTAATACAACAAAAAGCTTCTTCTTTAAAAAGTGATTAAATTGACAGACCACTTGTGAGGTTACCAAAAATGAAGAGAGGAGGAGGAGGAGGAGGAGGAGGAGGAGGAGGAGGAGGAGGAGGAGGAGGAGGAGGAGGAGGAGGAGGAGGAGGAGGAGGAGGAGGAGGAGGAGGGGAGACAAAACAACAAGATCTGGGATGCCACATGAAAAATTACAAAGTAGGCTTCATCCCACAGATGCAAGAAACATACACAAGATATATACATACATACCTACATGCCACATATGCAAATCCATAAATGCAATTCAGCACATCAACAGAGCCAAGATCAAGAACCACATGATCATCTCAACCGATGTACAAACAGCCTTTGACAAAATCCATCCACTCCTATTCAAAGAATATAAGGCACTTATATTCAAAGAACAGAAGGAAAATTCTTTAAAGCAACAAAAGTAATATATCATAGACCAACAGCCAAAAGAATACTACATGGGGAAAAACTAAAACCATTTTCCCTAAAATCAGAAACAATGCATAGATGCCCACTTTCTCCATTCTGCTTCAATATGGTTACAGGATCCTTAGCCAGAGAAGTAAGGCAAGAAAAGCACATTCAAGGGATCCACATAAGGACAGAAGAAATGAAACTATCCTTATTTGCAGATGACATGCTGTTATACCTGAAGGACCCCAAATACTCCACTCCCAAACTCATAATAGACCACTTCAGCAAAGTAGCAGGATACAAAATTAATCCACAAAAATGAGCAACCTTTGTGTATGCCAACAATGCTCAAGCAGAAAGGGAAATCATGAAAACAACACAATTTGCAATAGCCTCAAATATATATATATATATATAGGAATTAACCTAACCAAAGATGTAAAAGATCTATTTAGTAAAAACTATATACATCTAAAAAAGAAATCAGACACTAGGAAAGTGAAAGACCTCTCATGTTCTTGGAGAGGTACAATCAATATTGTGAAAAAGGCTATACTGCCAAGCACCAGTAGCTCACACTTGTAATCCTAGCTACTCAGGAGGCTGAGATCTGAGGATCACAGTTCAAAGCCAGCTCAGGCAGGACCAAGGCCCCGAGTTCAAGCCCCATGACCAACCAAAAAAAAAAAGAAAAAAAAATGGCCCAATAATATAAACATTCAATGAAATCCCCACCAAAATCCCAATGGTGTTCTTTACTGAAATAGAGAAAACAAATAAAAAAATTCATGTGGAACAACAAAAGACCTAAAATAGGCAAAGAAATTCAAGTTCTACAAGGAGCCATGGTAATAAAAACAGCTTGGTATTAGTACCAAAATAGAACCAAAGACCAATGAGATTAGAAGACCTAGAAATAACACCACATACTTTCAGTTATCTGATATTCAACAATGGATCCAAATACATACAGTAGGGAAAACATAGCCTCTTCAACTATTGGTGCTGGAAAAACCAGGAAGCCACATGCATGTTTGTCAACATGCACTAACATCAATTCAAAATGGATTAAAGACCTCAACCTCAGACTCAAAACTCTGAAACTACTGTAAGACAGTGTAGGAGAGACTTTAGAACTTATAGGCTCAGGCAGGAATTTCCTAAATCAAATCCCAGGGGAACTACAGATTGGAGAAAGACTGGACAAATGAAAAGACATAGGTACTAAACAAGGAAGACAGCCAATCAATTGGGAAAAATCTCTACCAGCAATACATCAGACAAGGCCTAATATTCCATATAAACAGGGAACTCAAGAAACTAAGCCCCTCCCAAGTCTAATAAACCAATCACTAAATGGGCAATGGACCTCAAAGGAGGTTTCTTAGAATACAAGGTAAAAATGGCAAAGAAACTGTCATCCCTGGCCATAAAGGAAATTTAAATCAAAACAGTCCTGAGATACCATCTCACCCCAGTTAGACTGGTCAATATTCTGAATTCAGACAAAAACAAATGCTGGCGGGGATGTGGAGAAAAAGGAACCTATTGCACTACTGGAGGGTGTAAACTAATACAACCACTCTGGAAAGCAGTCTGGAGGTTCCTCAAAAAACTAAACATAGACCTTCCCAAAATCCAGCCATACCACTCCTAGGCATTTACTCTGAGCATCATGAACCAGAATATGAACAGGATACCTGCACATCCAAATTCATTGCTGCAATATTCACAACCTCCCACAAGAAGCACTCAGATGTCCCACAACAGATGAATGGATACAAAAAATGTGGTACCTATAGCCAATGGAATTTTAAACAGCCATTACAAAGGATAAAATAATGGCATTTGTAGGGGAATGGATGTAACTAGAACAAATCATGTTGAGCAAGGTAAGCCAAGATTATGGAGACAAAAGGTGCATGAGCTGGGCGTCAGTGGCTCACGCCTGTAATCCTAGCTACTCAGGAGGATCACAGTTCAAAGCCAGCCCGGGCAGGAAAGACTGTGAGACTCCTATCTCCAATAAACCACTAGAAAAATGGAAGTGGCGCTGTAGCTCAAGTGGTAGAGCACTCGCCTTGAGCTGAAGAGCTGAGGGACAGCGACCAAGCCCAAAGTTCAAGCCTCATGACCAACAACAGCAACAAAAAAGGTGCATGTTCTCTCTGATATGCAGATGTTAGATTTAAAGCACAACAAGATATGATCAAGTATACAGGGTTCTAGACACAGATATATAGTGAGACCAAAAGAGGATAGCCTTAGGAGAAAAGCACCAAAATGTAATACACAAGCAGCTCTTCATATATATATATATATATATATATATATATATATATATATATATATATATATATATATATATATATATATATGTATATATATATAAATCATAGACATATATATAAAATCATACACATATTGAAAAGAACTCCAAAGAAAACAAAGGACCTTTTCTTAATTTGTCTTATCATTTTTAGATGACTCTATTTTTTTACCTCATATATGGTGTATTCACATGCATATGTGAAAGAAGGTGGGGACAGAGCACAGAATCAGTGGAAGACAAGTAAAAATAGATAGCAGTGGGGCTCATCAACTGCATTGGACATTGATGTAAGTGAACCAAGCAACTAGTGGAGGAGATGGAAAGAAAGGCAAGAGAGAATGAGGGAACAGATGATACTAAGGAAAAGGAAAGAAATGTACTTATCACCTGACATATGTAAATGTAACCTCACTGTATATCACATCTAAAACATCAATAAAGTAATTTTTTAAAGCTATGTATAATGGGGAATGGTAATACTCAGCACTGTGGAGGCAGAAGCAAGGGGACTGCAAGTTCAAAGCCATCTCTACAGTAAAATTTTTTGTCTCAAAAAAACAAAAAAAGGATATGGATGTTACAGGTCTTGATAGACCATGTGAGGTTCTGGGTTAGATCTCTAGCACAAAACAAAACAAAACAACAACAACAAGAACTAGTCTTTGTATAATTAATTTACAGTGATAATTACTGAAAGAAATGGCCTATATAGGGCTGGGAAGGTGGCTCAGTGGTAGAGCGCTTGCCTTGCATGCATGAGGCCCTGGTTTCGATTCCTCAGCACCACATAAGCAAAAAGAAAAAAAACCCGGAAGTGGCACTGTGGCTCAAGTGGTAGAGTGCTAGCCTTGAGCTGAAGAGCTGAGGGACAGCGCCCAGGCCCAGAGTTCAGGCCCCACGACTGGACCCAAAAATAAATAAATTAATTAAAATGCCAAAAAATATTAAAAAAAAAGAAATGGCCTATATAAATAAAAACCAAGAAAGAAACCAACTAAAATGGTGCACAATAGAATCTGGCAGGGGGGAAAACTACAAAGGAAACATCACATCTGCAAAATCTGGTTTCAAGAAACATTAGTATGTATAAAAATCTTCAATATATAATTAATTTTTTAAAAAAGTTTTTAATTCCTCCTAAAACCTCTAGACCAAATTTTTTTTTCACTGAAGAATTCTGTCAGGTGATTTTGACACAGTAAATAATTTTACAATAAATGATGTCCTAGGAGTTGGCACTTGTAGTTATAAAATGTGGCATGGGAAAATTGGGAGGGAGCAGAGGAAGGGGTGATATTGTCCAAAAGAAATGGACTCATTAATTGCCTTATGAAATTGTAACCATTCTGTACATCAACTATATAATTATAAAAATATTTTTAAATATGCCAAGTTAAAAAAAAAACCTCATAGGTCTAAACATAACCCACAAACTACAACACTTTAAATGAAAGCACATGAAACTTCATGTATTTGTGTTGCTTTGAAAATGACCTCTGTGTACACTTTAGTGGGGTTTTTTGTTTGTGGTTTTAGTTTTGTCTTTGGATTGTTGTTCTTCATCACTGATGTCATGAAGCTTGGACTCAGCCTGGGTGCTGTCACTGAGCTCTTTAGTTCGAGGATAGTGGTCTACCATTTTGAGCCACATCTCTAATTTCAGGTTTTGAGGACTGTTCATGAGTGCGCCACTAGCACCCGGCTACACTTCGGATTTTATTATTTTTTGTCGGTTGTGGGCCTTGAACTTTGGGCTTGGGTGTTGTCTCTTCAAAATTCTACCACTAGAAACAGGGTCAATTCCGGTCTTCTGAAGATTATAGTCTTACGGACTTTCTTGCTGGCCAATACTAATACTGTGTCTTTGAGAAATCATTAACGACAGCCCGAGATTTCTATAGGTAACAAAGGCCTGGATATTTTTTCATGACAAGTTGATTAAAGACAAAGCATTGGGGAAGCTTTACAGATATTTAAGAAAAGGACACAAAACACCATCTCTAGAAAGATGGCTTACATTTACATTTTCATTCTAAGAAGGCACCCTCTAAAACTTCCTTTCTATTCATAAAGTACAAGTAATTCCATCAAAAGATAGCAGCAGCACATAAATAGTCTGCAATATGATACAAAAACAGCAAAGATGTAAGCCATAACATATTATGTAAAGAACTGAAAATATTCAAACAAGACCAAGAAAAATGATCCCATTTACACTATGTATCTCCTATAAGCTTACTTATAGTACAGCATTATATGGGCCAACCTTGTCTATCTGCTTGTTTTCATTGCCAATTAGGCAGAAAATAGCCACAAGTGAAGGTGTGATACAAGAGGTAGACCTCAAGCCTTTAACAAAAAGCCAAGTAAGAAAAGCAAGTTCCTGACTTCAAACCCCAGTACTAGCACAAAAAATAAAATAAAACTATTATTATCTCGATGAAAATAATAGGGAAGGTAGTGCCATTACATCAGCATTTTAGAGCTTAAATATAAATAAATTGATGTTATTTAAATGAAATTATGAATGTATATGGAGGAAACAGAGATTATGTTTTCTAACTGTGGAGTCAGGGAGGAACTTTAAAGCAAAATGTAAATATCAGAAACAAGAAAAAAAGATGGACTAATTTTGGCATAAAATAGTATGTTGGTATATATCACTAACAAAAACTAGAATAACATATTTGAAAAAAAATAATCTGCAACATATTTGATAGGTAATATATGTTGTAAAAATATTTTTAAGCTTTCAGATGCAGAGTGGTAGCTCAACAAAATGAAGCTGGAAATTGAAATATAACAGGGGAAAGTAAAGGGGAGGAGTGTAAATGAATGAAGAGTGGGTAGTAATGGCAGTATGCAGTGATAATATTCAATGCATATCCTATGAAATGAGGAAAGTTGAAGAAATGGCTTGGGTTGGTGAGAGGGAGGTGGTAGAATGATGATAGGATTGATATTGAGTAAGATACTTTGTACTTATAAACTGGTACATTGACAGATAAACCCTTTGTACAACTACTTGAAGATAATCAAAATATAAAAAACAAAAAAAATTTAGCTGGGTGCCAGTGGCTACAACTGTAACTCTAGCTTCTTAGGAGGATTTGAGTATTGAAGCCAATCTGGGCAGGAAAATCCATGAGATTTTCACCTCTAATTAATCACCAAAATGTCAGAAATAAAAGTTCTGGCTCAAGTGGTAGAGCACTAGCCCCAAGCAAAAAGAGTTCAAAAATAGTGCCCAGACCCCATTGTTCAAGCCCTGTACCAACAGACACACACACACACACACACACACACACACACACACACACACACACACACACACACACACACACACACACACACACACACACAAATGTCTCAAAACTCACTAAAAAGAAATCTTCCTAGGCTGGTAGTAGTGACTCACACCTCTAATCCGAGCTACTCAGCTTGATATCTGAGGCACTTAGTTCAAAGACAATCCAAGCAAGAAGATCCTTGAGCCTTATATGTAAATAAATAATAAAAAACCAGAAGAGGGGCTGTGGCAATACACAATACAGGCACAAAAGGCAAAACAAAACTTGTTTCAGTCAAATAACATCATATATTATACTCAGAGTAATATAAATTGTCAAAAAGACCTTTTGAAAATATATACAAAAAGCACTAAAAGTACTAGTACCCTTTAACCCACTGGCTGTAACAAAACAATAAAAGAGAGGCAATTGATAAGCTAAGATGATGTTTACCATGCTAATTCATAACTTAAAAAGTGAAGAAACATATAAACTAGCTAGTAGGTGATTGAATAATACAATACTTTTTATCATGACATTCAGACATACAATGTTAGTCTACGTATATATTTATGTAGATAGATGATAAATAGCTAGATAGGTAGATATATGAGCAGAAATATATTTGCTGCTAATTATTCAATATTAAAAGCCTCCACAAGCATTTATATATTCCTATTCTAAGTTCTTGTCTCCTGCCTCAACATAAAAGGAAAATAAACATCCATAACTAGCATTTTACTTTTACAGGAACTGAGCACAATCTTCTCAAACAGGTCACTCCATCTTTCACCACACAGTCAAGCCCTCTACTTTTTAAATTTACATATCTCCTTTTTAAATTTGAGGCTAGAATTCTTACACTTCTCCCCCCTCCTCTCTCGTGACAACTAAAAGTGTAAATGGTCATCATGTTTTTTAAATACGCTCATTGAAGCCAGGACCCAATCACCTTCTTAGTCTTACTTTATTTCCATTCTTTTTGTTGTTGTTGTTGGTCATGGGGCTTGGATGCTGTCCCTCAGCTCTTCAGTTCAAGGTTAGCACTCTTAACACTTGATGCACAGTGCCACTTCCAGTTTTCTGAGTGGTTTATTGGAGATAAGAGTCTTATGGCCTTTCCTGCCTGGGTTGGCTTTGAACCGTGATCCTCAGATCTCAGCCTCCTGAGTAACTAGGATTACAGGTGTGAGCCACCAGTGCCCAGCCTCACTTTATTTCCAAAAGAAAGCGTCCAGCTCTCAAAGCAGAGCCTTATACAAAACATGTACCAAATAAATTTATTCCATTAACATTTTCTATGTACTTACTGCATGACAGCAGGACAATACAATACTGTGTTTGGATCTCAAAAATCATGAAATATGTTCATGTATAAATATGACTAGTGCTTGGGAAAATTGGGAAGTGGAGTAGAAGTATCAATAGGTTATTGATATATTATTATCCTCACAATAGTATGTATATTAGCTCAAATTCCCAAAAATAGCTCAACAATGTCTTATGCATGTTTTAAATATTTGATAACAATATGTCTATATAAATATATCAAGTATCAATAGATATTTGGGAATAAGAGAGGTAAAATAGAGAAAAAAGGCTTTGATTAACCTAGACATAAACAATAAACAAGTACTACTATACTGAAGCCTGTATCTTGAGAGGTGGAGATTAACACTGTCAAATTCAGATTCACCATACATCTTCCAAGAATACAATTCTGAAGATATATAAGCAAAAGTTATGGTTATAGTTTGGAAAGAATCCAATGATAGATCTGAAGTTTGTCTTCCTTTCTTAGGGAAATAGAAATGTAAGAGGAAGATATCAAAACATTCCCAACACAACAGTTGATTTCCTCCTGGTATCATTTAGTGCATTTTTAATCTAACTTGACTCATTTTCTAAATTGTTACAGTTCCTCAAACTATGGTGCAGAATGACAATATGAAAAGAATGCAAATGCAGTGAGACAAAGGTAATCTCTACAAATTAGTTCATTTAAACTTGCTTGCTATTTTCTCATTCAAAAATGCTATACTGATGCATTTCACTCAAAGTGGATTTCACTCAGTATTCTTTTGCTTGCTTGCATTTTGAGTTCTGCTGCCTACTTTGTTAGCATAGGGTTGAGTAAGGGCAGTTCATGCTGCAAAACACAAGAAAAAAAACAGAATGTCTGTAATCTTAATGCAAAATGTTGCCATCTATTGTTATAGGAAATGATATTGAAATTTCAAAACCTAAATGAGTAAGATGAATCAGTAACTGAATAGAATTTGTCACATAATGTTTCCAATGGGAATAATAAAACAGTACAATCATCAAGGCATTTTTAAAAAGAAAAGAAAAGGTAGGCATGGTGATTCACATCTGCAATCCCTACTCATTAGACTGAGGAAGATCATTGTTCAAGGTCAATATGAGACAAAACTTTACAAGACCCTATTCTCAACCAGAAAGAGTGTAGAGGTGTACACCTATCATCTCAGCTAGGGCACGTAGACACAAACACACACACACACACACACACACACACATACACACACACACACACACACACACACACACACACACACACACACACACACAAAGAACAAGAGGATTACAGCCTATGCTGGCTCATGCCAAAACCAGAGATTTTTATCTCAAAACTCACAAGCACTTCTGTGCTCATAAGAGAGTAATTGAGGGGGCTGGGAAGGTGGCTCAGTGGTAAAGCGCTTGCCTTGCATGCCTGAGGCCCTGGGTTCGATTCCTCAGCACCACATAAGCAAAAAGAAAAAAATCCGGAAGTGGCACTGTGGCTCAAGTGGTAAAGCGCTAGCCTTGAGCTGAAGAGCTGAGGAACAGCTCCCAGGCCCAGAGTTCAGGCCGCACAACCGGACCAAAAAAAAAAAGAGAGAGTAATTGACTACCATGTCAAAGACTTGATTTCAAATCCTAGTATTTCCAGAGAAAAAATACTTTAAATGATGATAATATAGCAACTTTCAATTGACTATCCTTTGAAAAAGGGGACTTAAAGATAGATATTTGAGGCATCTGAACACTGGTTTTAAGGTGAAAGTTTCCAAGAGTTGGCTGGGAAGGAATTCTGGACATGGGTTCTCTGCAGTTTTTCAGTGCATGAAAATACCATGGCAATTCAGAAAATTTCGGCATGAGCCAAGGAGACCTAGGGTTTCTCCTATTCCATCCTGTAATGTTTTCGGAGTGTCTGCTTTGACTTCGAGGTCTTTGATCCATTTGGAATTGATTCTGGTGTAGGGTGATATATAAGGATCTTGCTTTAGTTTTCTACAAGTAGTTAACCAATTTTGCCAGCAACATTTACTGAAGAGGCTGTCTTTCTTCCATTCTATTTTTTTAGCTCCCTTTTCAAAGATTAGATGGCTATAGGTCTGTAGGTTCATTTCTGGGTTTTCAATTCTATTTTATTGGTCCTGAGGTCTGTTCTTATGCCAATACCAAGCTGTTTTGATTACTATGTCTTTATAGTAGAGTTTGAAATTTAGTATTGATATTCCTCCAGCAGTGTTCTTTCCGTTGAGGAGCGTTTTTGCTATTCGGGGTCTTTTATTGTTCCATATGAATTTTTGGATTGCCTCTTCTATTTCCTTGAAGAAAGCAGGCCAAAATTTTCTGAATAGAGACCTGGAAACACAACAAATCAAAGAAAGTTTGGACAAATGGGATTGCATGAAGTTGCAGAGCTTCTGCATGGCAAAGGACATAGCTAGCAAGATCAATAGAAAGCCCACCGATTGGGAGAAGGTCTTCACTAGCCATACAACAGACAAGGGTCTCATATCTAAAATATACTTGGAACTCAACAAATTAAACCCCCACAACAAATCCTCAAAGAAACAACTGTCCAATAAATAAGTGGGCTAAAGACTTAAAGAGAAACTTCTCTGAAGAAGAAAGAAGGATGGCCAATAGACACATGAAGAAATGCTCAACATCCCTAGCCATAAAAGAAATGCACATCAAACAACATTGAGATACCACCTCACTCCAGTTAGAATGGCAAAAATCAAGAATTCTAACAACAACAGATGCTAGAAGGGATGTGGACAGAAGGGATCCTTACTTCATTGTTGGTGGGAATGTAAACTTGTTCAACCACTTTGGAAAGCAGTATGGAGGTTCCTCAAAAGACTTCACATAGAGCTCCCCTATGATCCAGCAATCCCACTTTTGGGCATTTACCCAAATGTTTACAAACAAGACCACACTAAAGCTACCAGCACAACTATGTTTATTGCAGCATTATTTACCATAGCTCAGATATGGAACCAACCCAGATGTCTCTCAGTAGATGAAAAGATCAAGAAAATGTGGTATATATAAACAATGGAATTCTATGCCTCCATCAGAAAGAATGACATTGCCCCATTTGTTAGGAAATGGAAAAACTTGGGAAAATTATATTAAGTGAAGCAAGCCAGGTACAAAGAAACATAGGTCCCATGGTTTCCCTTATTTGCAATATCTAGTATATATATGAGTCAAGCGGAAAAGGTCAGATAATGTGATGTTAGGAAAATGAACCCTTAGATATGTATTTTAATGTTTTTTTTTCTTTCATGCATTTGTTTCTAATGCATTTGTAAGATTATTTCTTTGTTGCTTTGTATGTCCCTCCCCCACAGGATAACCCCTGCTTTCACTATATTTGATGTCAGTATAACTTGTGGAGGAGATGGAGAAAAACAAGTCGTTTAAGGATACAGGTGGACCTGTTGCAACAATGAGAAGTACAAGTTGTCATGTCGAAAATGAGCTTTACAACGTTGGTGTGGGGGTGGGAGGTGGGAGGATTGGGTTGGAGGGTGGGGAGGAGGCTGGGAAGGGATGTGAAGTGTAAACAAAGGAGGAGGCTGCAATGCTTGATAAGAAATGCACGAATTATCCTGCGCATGTAATTGTAACCCCTCTGTACAGTATGTTCACAAAAATAAAAAAAAAAAAATAAAATACCATGGCAAGGGCACTGAAAACCAGTGAAATAGAAATCTCCCTTTTATTTTACTGCAAGTCTTCAGAAATACAAGAGAAGCCTCATTGGTCTAAAGACTGTAACAAGAGTATTGTTTCATTAGGAGATAATGGTGTTTTTCAGCCACTGTCTTCTTCTAATACATGGAACAGATTTTAGTAAATATTGCGCAATTGATTCTGTACAACTTAAAATTTTGAGGCATGGAGTAAAACCAGATCTTTGGAATCAAGAATCAAAAATAGAGCAGTATAACTTGGCAGAGTTAAAGAGGGAACAAGAAACAAAGGAAGTAAACAAGAACGAATAAGGGAAGGGCTAAGAAAATATTATAAGTAAAAGAATCAACACATTAAAAAACTGAAGCCTATCAAAATACATCGAAGTATCCTATTGACTTGGTCAACCCTTCTACATTTAGTTCTATCCTAGTTATTATGGCTGCTCAGTCTCTGAAAGCTCAGATCTACAATGTTTAGAATTAAGAAGTAAATTGATACAATATAAAAAATAGGAAAGTAGCACATTTTTTTTCATTTGCAACTTATTCACATCCTTCAAATTTAAAATACATAATGGGAAAATACAGTTAAATAATTACCTGGTAGAGCCAATAAAATTTGACTCAGTTTGGGGGAAAAGATTAAGGTGGTTATGGATTTAGAATTTCTTACAATGACATTATGTACAAGACATTATGTCGAAAAATGAATCTTACAACTTTGGCGGGGGTGCGAGAGCACGGGATGGGAGGGCAGGGATGGTAAGGTGGAGGCAACAATGCTTAATAAGAATTGTACTCATGGGCTGAGAAGGTGGCTTAGTGGTAGAGAGCTTGCCTTGCATGCATGAGGCCCTGGGTTTGATTACTCAGCACCACATAAACAAAAAGAATAAAGCCGGAAGTGGTGCTGTGGCTCAAGTGGTAGAGCACTAGCTGTGAGCTGAAGAGCTGAGGGACAGTGCCAGGCCCAGAGTTCAGGCCCCATGACCGGACCACCCACCCAAAAAAAAGAATTGTACTCATTACCTTGCTCATGTAATTGTAACCCCTCTGTATGGTATTTTCACAATAATAAAAACTTATTACTAGTAAGTTTTAGCAATGTTTATCTTACATCTCTAATTTTGATGATCATCAAAAGAAGTCTGACTCTTAAAAGAACTTATGTTCTTATACAAATAGAATATTTATCTGAAAAGTAAAGCTTTCCTTTAAATGCTAATTTCTTCAATTGGCTACTTCATCATGAGATTTGAAGTTTATTGTCTTTCTTCTAGAGTTGATTTTTTGTTATCAGCAGTTATAAGAATAAGTCAAATGCATGATTTCAAAAGAACATCTGGATAGTAGAACATTTGCCTAGCACAAGTGAGAGGTCCTGAGTTTGATCCTCAGTAGCCCAAGAGAAGGTGGAGGAGGAAGATGTAGGCAGAAAGGGTGTAATGGGTGTGCAGAAGGATAAAAAGGAAGAGAAAGCAGAAGTAAAGCATCATATTATTCACTGTGAAACTGGTAGAAAAGCATGACCTTATTCTGTTATTTCTGCTGACACTATAAGCAGGAGGATTCATAGATTTCTCATAAGGAACAAAAGTGCTGAGCCATACCCAGGATTGGAAAAAGCAATTGTTCCTGTTTCCATCATGTTAAATGTTTGTATGTTGGTTACCCTGAGGATAATTTCTTTCAAAATTATCTCTATTTTTCCTGCAATTAACTTCATGTCTACGTATCTATAGGTTTAACTTACCTAGGTTTTAGTTTGATGTGTTTTCTCTCTTGAGTTGAAGAGGTAACTGTGAAGAGTATGGGGCTCTGAAATGGAATTAACTTTGTCCAGAATGTTATCTTGTGCTGTCAAAATAGTTACAATAAATATTTAAAGATCTGTGATGTATCATGCATCATATAGCAAGCAGCTAATGTATTAATGACATACTTCTGGTGTACATTAATGACTGAGATTTCTGATGTACTTATTAGTAAAGTTTTTTAATCTCTCTTGTGTACTTACTTGTAAAGTTTTTTTTACTGTCTTCAAGTATAGCTACATATGCATTTGTCTGACCATATATCATTGCAAGTATGGCTAATTTCTTAGGGTTCCTCATTACATGGTCATTTTATGGTACCTCCAAATTTTTTGGTTGTCAGAGCCAAGGGTGTTTTATTTCCCGTCTAACTGCCATGAATTCCCACAATGATGAAAACTCATTGGGTGGTTAGTTGAGATCCTCAGTAATCCGTGGCTTATATTTACATTTTTCTCTTAAGAAGAATTTTTTATTAATATCAGAACTTAATATTAATATTACAATATAATATAATCATATTATAATAACATTATTAGTATTGAGGCTTTTCTTGGCCATTCCTTGAGGATTTTCCTTGGAAATCTATTGTCTTTTTCTAGGTATAATTGTGTATCCTACCCCCAAGGATTTTGAGATCCAAGGTTTCAGAGATCCAAATTTCAAGCAAATCATTCAGAACTCTGTTTATATTGCCTACTTTTATATTAATTTACAGCACTATGCCTTCAAAATACTTTATAAATTTGCCCATTCTTCTGTCCTCAAGAATTTGGACAGGCTTTTAAACAATATCTTAGAAATCTATTCTCTTGGTGCTTTATGTACTACTTCACTTACCTTATTAGGATCTGTTAACCATAATCTTCTGGTACTATTGCTCTTATCTTTTTTCTAATCTTCTCTGTGGGGTATCATGTATCCCCTGAGGTGAGACCAATTTTAGGCCATATATGGTTCCCTCATCTGTCTCATCTTTCTTCCCAGACATAAGTATTAAGAACTAACTTAGCTAGTTTTCTTGCTCACCTGAATGATTTCTCAGTACAATGTAATTCAATAGTACATCTTACAGATGAATAATCAGAGATGTGTGATCTTAGATTTCCTTTTCTTCTTTCTGTTAAGTCAAATATATGCCTTCCCAGTTCTCCAAACCTCAAAACAATCTGTATAAAAAAATAAGGCATCAAAGGTATATGATAATTGGTTATTATTTTTCATGAAGTTTTTTTTTAATGACTGGTAGACAGGACAGACAGAAATGGCTGCCTTGCTTTTGAAGTTTTTTTTTTTTTTTTAATGACTGGTAGACAGGACAGACAGAAATGGCTGCCTTGCTTTCCCTTCATCTGGTTCACCTAATTCCATTTTGGACATTTTGAGATGTGTTATCACCTCAACCTACAGCTACATTCAGAAATCACTAATCATGGAAGTTATTTTGCTACTCTTATTCTGAATGATTATTCAATTATTTTACTGAATATCAATATAAGTTATGATATGCCACTTTCAAAATAAAGAACAGAAAACAATTATCACTCATACAATGCTATTCATTCATTAATCATTTAACAAATATATTTTGAACAGTTTTGTGTGTTGGGGGACATGGGTATATCTGCTGTACTGGAGCTTGAATTCCAGGCCTGGGTGCTGTCCCTGAGCTATTTTGCTTAAAGCTAAAGCTCTACTACTTGAGCCACTTCTGACTTTTACATAAGTTAATTAGATATAAGGGTCTCACAGGCTTTCCTGCTCAGTCTGGCTTTAAATTGTAATTCTCGGATCTCAGACTCCAGAGTGGCTAGGATTGCAAGAATGAACTATTGGGCCGAGCTGAGAGCTAGAGATATAGTGTTGAGCAAAAACATTATATCTAGTCTTATAAACTGTAAGTCTTCTACAGAAAAGGGTCATTAGACAATTACCACACAAAACAAGTAAAGAATAGCATTAATTCCACAAGGTGCAAAGCAATTGTACTCACCTATTCAAGTCCACAATTGAAGGGCAAGCTGATACAAAAAGTTTTCCCAACAGACAAGGAAAGTTTACAGGAACCCAGGAAGCCTGTGAATAACAACTTCCTTTAGATAGGTAGAGTTGAATATCAGCACTTTCCTGTTTCCTCTAAAGATGCTTTTGGTCTAAACCCTTTATCTCTGAGGAGTTAGGTGAGTCACAAAGGAATGGATTGGTCTCAGAGAGCCTTGTTTCCTAGTAGTGATCAAGAACCCTGAGTATCCCATGTTATAACCTCAGGTGAGGGATGTCTTTTTTATACTGTCCTGGAGCAGCTGGAGGTCTATAGACATAATGAGATAAGACAATATTCAGTAAGCTAGAAGACATTTATCTGCACTTGCTGTTAGCAAGGAAGCTTCTCCCCATAGTTTTCAAAGGTCTAGCCTCTCTAGAGTAGGTTCAGTTTTGGACAAGTGGGTGGAAGAGCCATGAAACCGGAGAATCAGCAGGAATTTTGCCAAAAAGAAATTGCCCATTCACTTTAGGGTGAAAAATGTATTTTAGTAAGACTTAGAAGAGTGTGGCTTCTCATCAGTGGCACAAGCTCAGCAGCATCATGGGACAAGCCACTGATACATGCTGCACTGCAGGAACTCCAAAACATGACAAGAAATGTTACAAATGCTATCATACATCATATCTTTTTTGTAATGTGTACAGAAAAGCTATATGCATATATAGAACCAGTAAGTAGTCTCTCTTGGGGCCAAGTATCAGAATGGGGTTTGCCACATTGACCCCAAGATGGGATGCATCATAATTGCATGGGGTATGGCATGGTAGGGTATGTCTGTAATCTAGGCTATTAAAAAATTAGAGGCAGAAAGAATTACTTGAGCCCAGGAACATAAGCCTAGCCAAATATAACATAAGCCAGACAAACAGCAAACAAAAAAGCATTAGTAGCTCCCCAACTGGCAGGGTAAAGAGGCTTCATGGAGGCAGTACAGGTACCAGTCCTTGTCTTTAATTGTTCCAGTCCAGGGACCACACATGAGAGTAATGAAGCCTTTCGATCTGTGAAGATTTGGCCTGAATTATCACAGCATGTAGCACCTAAAATGCATGACCAGTAATAAAACTGCACCATTATATACATCTAATCCAGATAAGCTTTCAGAGAGCAAAAATATTTTTAAAAATACAGAAAAGAAATTCAAATAAACACATGCTCCACTTTTGTATTCTTATTTATTATCTCAGTAGCAAGTTCATAAATAGATGAGGGAGCCATCTGGGGTAGAAATGATAAAGGAATGAAATAGAAGGAAAAAGTTGTTTTTTCTGACTACATTGCCTTATATTTTGTAACGAAAGATCTTCTCAGTCTATGTACTCTCTCAGAAGTTCGTATACAGAACCTTCTATAGAGGAGAAAGAAGATCAACTGACTTGTCTGGATGGGATCCTTACAGATCCCATTTCTCCTAAGCTGGTGGGTCTTAGGATTCTTGCACTGCATATGGAAAAGTCAGACCCATAAAAATACATACTTATATCTATTTTTTTCCAAAAACTTCCATGTATTTATTACTCAGTTCATTCTTAGAGCAAAGTAAAAGAAAAAGGGAAATCAGACTTTTAATTTAAACTACAAATATTTCTGGGTAGTATTAAATATTTCAGTCTGAATTATGTAGAGCATAAATATTTATGAATTATCTTGATTCTTCTCCAATGTAGGAGTTGTGCATAACTTTGTTATGAGCTTTGTATTTTTTTTCTAAAACCATTGGAAAATGGGCCATGTTTGCTTTTGTTTCTTGAATGACTACACTCACTTCATCCTGACAGTCTTTGTAAAAAGACCTGGTAAACAGCCCTTTTAAATATATACATCATGTTGAACGCATAGAAAAACATATCTATTGAAAGTTAAAAATCCATTGTTGTTCTATGTTAAGCAAATCAAACAAATTTGTCACACAATACCCAGTCTTTATAAATTGGTTCTAAATTGATACACTAAAAAAAATCTAGTGATTTTTCATTGTTTATATGGTGAATTTGTCTAAGTTGTCAAATCCCTTTGATTTCTTTTAATTTTATGTCCAAGACTGGAACTCTAAATCAGTATATTCTGCTTTCGCTCATTGGCTCTACCAACTAATCCAAGCTTCCAACCTCAATTTAATCCCCTTTAAAATAAGAATAACTGATTTAGGAGTTACTCTTTTGCTTACTTCTGTTTTTTTCTATAATGTTAAATAATTTTTGATGCAGTTAAATCATATTTCCATTGTTAAAAATGTTTTAGGATGTTGTTCCATTACATAATCCCTGTACTTGGTTTTCTAGAATGATTCTTAAATAACTCTAGTCATTTTAGTTGGACAGAAAGCTCTACAAACTGAGATTTTAACATATATCAAGTATGACTCTATAATCCACAAATCAAACTAATAGATTGAAAGCCAATAAGAGTCAAATTGTAGGTTACTGTCTAAGAACTTGGAAAAATCACCAGGATTGTTATGATGTTGAAAAGATTACGTTACTGCATTGTTGGTGGGATTGTAAACTTGTTCAACCACTTTGGCAAGTAGTATGGAGGTTCCTCAAAAGACTCCACATAGAGCTCCCCTATGACCCAGCAATCTCACTTTTGGGCATTTAACCAAATGTTTACAAACAAGACCACACTAAAGCTACCAGCACAACTATGTTTATTGCAGCATTATTTACTATAGCTAAGATATGGAACCAACCCAGATGCACCACAGTAGATGAATGGATCAAGAAAATGTGGTATATATACACAATGGAATTCTATGCCTCCAGCAGAAAGAACAACATTGCCCCATTTGTTAGGAAATGGAAAAACTTGGAAAAAAATTATATTATGTGAAGTAAGCCAGGCCCAAAGAAACATAGGTCCCATGGTATCCCTTATTTGCAATACCTAGTATATGTCTGAGTCACGCAGAAAAGGTCGATTAAGGTGATGTTAGGGAAATGAACCCTAAGATATGTATTCAAATGTTTTTTTTCTTTCATGCGATTGTTTCTAACACATTTATAAGATTATTTCTTTGTTGCTTTGTATGTCCCCCTCCCCCATAGTATAACCCCTGCTTTCACTGTATTTGATGTCGGTATAATTTGTGGAGGGAAAGGATAAAAACAAATCATTTAAATAGGGATACAGGTGGACCCATTGCAACAGTGAGATGTACAAGTAATTATGTCGAAAAGGAACTTTACAACTTTGGTGCAGGGGGGTAGCAGGGAGCATTGGGTGGGGGATGGGGGGAGGATGGGAAGGGATGGGAAGGGGAAACAAAGGAGGAGGCTACAATACTTGATAAGAAATGTACTCATTGTCTTGCCCATGTAATTGTATCCCCTCTGTACAGTATTTTCACAGTAAAAAGAAAAGATTAGATGATAAAAATGTATTTCAAGTTGTTTAGCATGATTTGTCTAGGCACCAGAGTTCTGTGAGGGGGAAAAAAGGAAATCTATGTTGAAGTTCACATAGATATATAAAAAGTGCTTCAAGTTTATTAGGCATAAAGCCAATAGGCCCCAAAATAAAGTTTAATTATAAAGCCAAGCTGGATATGAAAAACAATGAGGTAAAGTAGAAAATTCTTGAAGGAAATTAATATATAACTGAAATGGCTTCTGGAGCTTTTAAAAAATTATAACTGGCAGACTAAACTAGAAATCAATCATCTTATAAATATGTTAGAAACAATAGCAAGAAAGAAAAACAATTTAAGTCCTTATCTTGAGGTAAATGCTTGATAAGAAATGTACTCATTACCATGCTCATGTAATTGTAACCCCTCTGGTATGGTATTTTCACAGTAAAAACAAAACTTATTAATAAAAAATCAATCAATTGCCTTTAAATCAAACATTGGTTATTCTTCATCAGAAGTTCTTAAAACATGACTGGTGCATATTGTAGAAGGCATGAAATTTTTGTTTTGCTGTTTTCTGGCCCTTCTATACCATTAGGGATACTGTATTATTCTTTGTGTAATCACCTCAAATCCAGATTACTTTAGAATTATTCAACTTGGAAGTTCCTTTGCTATACTCATATCCTGACACACTCTTTAACTATTCTATACTGAGTATTGATATAGTGAAAAATATTCCAGTGTTAAAATAATAAAACAAATAAGCTACCACTAAATGAGAGCTATTCATTCACAATTCAATTAACAAATTATTTTAGGCAGTTTTATATACATAGCCTCTGCTAAGGGCTAAAGAAACAATGATGACCAAGACAAAGGTTATTTCTAGTCTTGTGAGCTGTAAAGTTTTGTATGGAAAAGAGACACTATGCTGGTAGCTCATGCCTATGGTCCTAGCTACTCAAAGCCTCATGTGGTAGAGAACTAGACATCACACACACACACACACACACACACACACACACACACACAAACAACCTCAGGGACACTTTTCCAATCCTTAGTTCAAGCCCCAATAATGGTACTAAAGAAAGAAAGAAATAAGAGGCACAAAAAAATATCACACAACCCACATGACTGACATTGTTACACAGCAAGGAAGGAAAAGAAGGTACTCACCTATTCAGATCCACAGTCTAAGAACAAGTTGGTGAAAAAGTGTTCCCAGAAGACCAAACAGGAGACCCAAGAAACTTCCCAATAGCAACCTCTTATGGGTAGGCACAGTTAAGTATCACATCTTCCTTCTTGCTCTGAAGAATGCTATGACTAATTACAGAAAACCTAATGGGTTAGGTGTGATTCACAAAGGAATAGAATGTTCACAGATACCTTCTATAGTTTTCCAGTAGTGTTATCAAGTACCTTGAATAGGTCTGGGAAGTTGACTCAGTGGTAGAGTGTTTGCCTTGCATGCATGAGTCCCTGGTTTCATCTCATCAGCACCACATAAGCAGAAAAAAGCTGGAAGTGGTGCTGTGGCTCAAGCCACTCAAGCTGAAGAGCTGAAGGACAACACCCAGGCCCAGAGTTCAGGCCCCACAACCAACAACAAATAAAAAAGAAACGTCAGTAGTCCAATGTAATACCTTCAGATCAGAAATATCTTTTTCAGTTATCCTCAACACTGAACAACTCTACAGCCAGGGAATGTGTGGAGGCTGAGCAGGCAGTATTTGAAGGAGGAAGGACCATGCCTCCTGCATCTTTTACAGCAATTATATTCAAAACATAATAAAACTTCAGTAACAAAAAAAGAAATACCTTTTCTCATGATACTTGCATAGCTGGAGGACAGCTACACAAAATCCAACACAAAACATAAGTAAGAAATCCTTTCCTTGTTGTGCTTCACTATCCAGGCTTCTCTAAGGTGAACTCAGTTTTGCCTATTCCCCAGTCGATAGAGAAGCCATGAGTCAGGAGCAAGGGCACGACTTTTGCCAGAAAAAGGACTGCCAGTTTCCTTTAAGGAGAGAGGACAAAATAGGTCAGAGGAAAAGTGTGTTAAGAAATAATGTGAAGTCCCATGGTTTCCCTTATTTGCAATATATAATATATATATGAGTCAAGCAGAAAAGATCAGATAAAGTGATGTTAGGAAAATGAACCCTTAGATATGTATTTTAATGTTTTTTTTCTTTCATGCATGTGTTTCTAACGCATTTATAATATTATTTCCTTGTTGCTTTGTATGTCCCTCCCCCACAGTATAACCCCTGCTTTCACTATATTTGATGTCAGTATAACTTGTGAAGGAGATGGGGAAAAACAAGTCGTTTAAGGATACAGGTGGACCTGTTGCAACAATGAGAAGTACAAATTGTCATGTCGAAAATGAGCTTTACAATGTCGGTGCAGGGGTGGGGGGAGGGGAGGGGAAGAATTGGGAATGGGGGGAGGGGGAGGCTGGGAAGGGATGTGAAGGGTAAACAAAGGAGGAGGCTGCAATGCTTGGTAAGAAATGTGCGCATTATCCTGCCCATGTAATTGTAACCCCTCTGTATAGTATGTTCACAAATAAAATTAAATTAAATTAAAAAAAAAAGAAATAAGGTGAAGACTGGTTTCTCATCAGTGGAATGTGCTTACAGCCATGAAGTACAACCCTGTATAAATGCTGTACTATGGAGGAACCAATAGACAGCTGTCTATTTGCCTATGTGCAAATGGGGATTGGCTACAATGAACATAAGATCATATTATAGAATGATTAAAAAGAATTCTTTTATTAATTTTTTTTTGTCAGTCGTGGGGCTTGAACTCTGGGCCTGGGCGCTGTCCCTCAGCTCTTCAGCTCAAGGCGAGCACTCTACCACTTGAGCTACAGAGCCACTTCTGGTTTTCTGGTGGTTTATTGGAGATAGGAGTCTCACGGTCCCTCTTGCCCGGGCTGGCTTTGAACCGCGATCCTCAGATCTCAGCCTCCTGAGTAGCTAGGATTACAGGTCTGAGCCACCAGCACCCGGCTATTAATAAGTTTTTTTTTGTGAAAATACTGTACAGAGGGGTTACAATTACATGAGCAAGGTAAAGGTAATGAGTATGTTTCTTATCAAGCATTGTTGCCTCCTCCTTTGTTTCCCCTTACCATCCTTGCCCTCCTACTCCCCTGCCTCACCCCACTCTACACCCCCTTCCACTAATGCCCCACACAAACATGCCAAAGGGAACCAGGCACCAGTAGCTCAAACTTGTAATCTTAGCTACTTAGGAGACTGAAATCTAAGGATCAACATTCTAAACCAGCCCAGTCTGTAAGAACCTGATCTCCAATTAACCACCAAATGGCTGGATGTAGAGCTGTGATTCAAGTGGTAGAGCACTAGTCCTGACCAAAATAGTTGAGGGACAGTGCCCAAGGTCTGAGATTAATCTCTAAGACCAACATACCCACACACACACACACACACACACACACACACACACACACACACACACACACACACACACACACACACACACACAAACACATAAACACACACACACACACACACCAAAAAACTGGATTGAGCCTAACATGGTAGGGGTGTTCCTATAGTCCCAGGTGCACAAAAAGCTGAGAAACTAGAAATAATTGAGACCTTGTACTAAAATGAACAGCAAACAAAAGGCATTAGTTGTTCCCCACCTCAGCTGGAGGGCCCCTATGGTAATAGTTTAGATAAAAGAATGATCTCTGTCTAGTTCAGCACAGATACTACACAGTGAGTAAATAAGTCTTTAGATGATTACACATAGGGCTTTCAGTCATCACAGTGTGTATCAGCCAGCATTAGTGATCCAGAACCTCAAACGCTCCATTATGTACATCTATGCTGACAAAGCTTTCAGATGATGTAGCCCAGAAAATATCTGATAGCCATTGTCTAGAAACTCACTAAAGTATTAAATAATACCTGTCTTGAATTTCTGATTCATAAAATTATGAGCAAATAGTTGTTTTAAACTGCTAGGATTTGGGTAATTTGTTACATGGCAGAAGCCAGGTGAAGGGAAGTGATAGGGTAGAGAGGAAGGTTAACCAAGAGTTAAGTCCTAAAAGATAGTTAAGTCTTCATGTTAGCTGAGAGATGTGGTTCATTATACTACTTCACTACTTCTGTTAATACCTTAATTTTGGCTTTGTAAAACACACTGACATAACCATATTATATACAGCATATTACAATATAGTACAAAATTATAATCACCCCATTTTGTTTATAATCAAAACTATTATCAGCCTATATTAGAATGTTGCAAATTCTACCAACATTTCACAGATTTTTTCAAGTAAAAGATTTTAAAAAGGGGGATTGTCCCCCAACAAAAAATCTTCAAAGAAACAACTGTCCAATAAATAAGTGGGCTAAAGATTTAAAGAGAGATGTTAAGGGAAGATGGCGGAGGAGAAGCTGGAATCTGAACAAGCTCTCGCATAGAAAGGAGTTTTAGAGTTCCAGTGAACAGTCCTAAGCCAGAGAATCACACCAAGTGTGTCATCACAGGACAGAGAGTTAGACAAGAGAGGGGAAACCAAGGAAACGCAGCAGCTGCCGCTCCGGCGGCGGGGCCGCGGCACCAAGGAAACGCAGCAGCTGCCGCTCCGGCGGCGGCGCCGCGGCGGCGGCGACCACCGCCGCGGAGACATACCTGAGACACAGAGAGTCGGGGACGAAGGAGCCAGACGCAGCGGACGAGCAGATCAGCGGACGAGCAGATTCTACTCAACACCAACAAGAACCGACAAGGAGCGAACATCTTCATCCTGCTGTTTGCAGACCAGAGACGACCCAGGATCCAAGACTCGGCGTGAGTACAAGCCCGACATCCTCACTCCTCAGGGAGCAGAGGAGGGAAGGCCACCCCTCCCCCCCCAGCACCGGTGATCTGCATCTTGGATACCGACAAAGTTCGGAGGAGCTGCTAGCTCCACCTCAGGCCTTGGAATAAAATGAGTCATTTAGCAGGTCACAAGAACTTAACGGCGAAGTGACCTGCCAGACTCAGCTCCATCCAGGGAAAAGTCACCCAGCTCAGGCTCCAGCCATCGGAGTGCCTTGCTTCACTGGGTAACCAGAGCCAGAGGCTGCCCCTCCCTCTAGCAGCCTCGACAATCAATTGAAAAACAGAAACCCTGAGAATGGCTCCAGGCTGGGCGCTGTGAGCTTTATCACAAAATAGCCCCAGGGAAAAGCTACTGTATATTGAAAGGCCTCAACTCTACCCAGAACCTAGCCTCATCACCACATCCCCCTCTTTTGTGACTCTCAAAGCAGACCACCCTCCCAGAAAACTAACCTGGGAGGGGGATCTCAAAATCTTGGGTAAAGCAGAGCATTTTTCTGCCTCTTCCAACCAACCGACTTAAGAAACCAATCAAGCCACAGGACCTCAAGCTGACCAGAGACTCCAACAAGAGACTGGTTGCAGACAAAAGGGAGATACAGGATTCTTCCCACTCCTCCCCCCCCAAAAAAAAAAATCAAAAGACTTTTTTTTCTTTTTCTTTTTCTTTTTTTTTTCTTTTTCTTTCTTTTTTCTTTTTTTCTTCTTCTTCTTCTTTTCTTTTTTTTTTTGCTTGTTTTTTGTTTTTTGTTACCATATATATATATATATATATATATATATAAATTTTTTTCCCTTCTAAAACTTTTATTAATCTTTAATCTTTGCCTCTTCTGAAAAAATAATTGTTTTCCAGTAACCTTTTTTTTTTTCTCATCTTATAATTTTTATTTTAGGAATACGTGAATAAGAGTTTTCCTTTCTTTTCTTGTCTTCTTTCTCTTTTTCTTTCTTTCTTAATTATCTTTTTGTTTTTTATCTAGCTCTACTGAACTTCTGATATATTCTTCTCCCGTTCCCATCCTTAAAGCTTTTCACAACTCCTCTATGTCCCTCCCCTTCTCTGAACATATTCACATTCCTCTCTAAATAGACGGTCTTTTAACCTCTATAATAACATTAATTTTTACATTTCTATTCTTTTTCTAGTCTCTCTTTATTCCCCTTTCCGTCTCTTCTTTTTCTCTCTCTCTCTACTTGCATCCTACCCAACTCATTTCCTGCACTGTGATTAGGACATAGTTAACTCTCCCTGTGCCTCCCCACACCAATCTATTCCTATTTTTTACCCACATCTCTCCCTAATCCTAATAATTTCTGGTTTTCCAAATTCTTTTCTGCGGTTCGAAGTCCTTTAACATATAGTCGTTTGATGTTGAATAGATGTATCTGTTGAACTAGATTGTATCTGTAGACTATTGACTGTACAAATGCAAACTTTGGTTGATGGTTGCCTTAAGATAGTGTTCTAGCACAAAACTGGTGCAATCTTTATCTCAAATGGGCCGAGTAAGCCGGAAAAACACAAGAAAAATGGCAAATTCGGGTATCTCAATTCCCAACCTTGATAATCAGGGATTAGAACAGATAAAGAATAATCCAGAGGAGAGTTCCCAAATAGCTCTACAAACACTAAGAGCAAACATGATAAATGAGAAGTTTGACAATGTACAAAGGACTCTGTATGAGCGTGATAGGGAGAGAGAGGAGGCATCCCAGAAGATTATACAGGAATATCATAAGCGTGAGGAAGCTTGATTTGCGTGAACAACTTGAGAATACTCAAAGAGAAAGGGAGGAATGGCGTGAGCAGGCAGAGAACACTCAAAGAGAACTGCAGGAATCCCACAGAAGGGAGGAAACTAATCAAAGAGTAATTCACGAATTAAGAGACCAGGTAGAGAATACACAAAGATCACTAAAGACATTCATGGAATCCATTAACAAAGAGCTGAAGGAAGTCAGGGAGACCACAAAGGGAATGCTGAATGGAACCCAACAGAAGGAATGGGAGTCCAAAGAAACCATAACCAATCAACTAAGTGATTTGAGAACAAACACTGAACACCAAATTAAGGAAGTAAAGAAATTCATACAAGACCTAAAACAGAGCTTCAACAAAGAACTTGAAGCCATCAAAGCTGACCAATTAGAAGGAAAAGAGATAAAAAACAAAGTAGAGAGTCTTGACAACAGGTTAGACCATGCACAAGATCGAATCTCAGGGATTGAAGACAGCCTAGATATTATAGAGAAAGAACATACAACCATCCAAGACAAGTCCAAGAAATATGATAGGTCTATCCAACACCTGGAAGACACCATCAGGAGGCCCAATCTAAGGATAATGGGTGTAGAGGAGCACCTAGAAACAGAAGTTAATGGTCTAGGAAATTTGTTTAACAGGATCCTAGCAGAGAACTTCCCAAACATACAAAAAGAGAGGCCTATTCAGATACAAGAAGCTTTTAGAACCCCAAATAGACCAGACCAGAATAGGACATCCCACCGTCACATTATAATCCACACAGGATCAACCCAGACCAAGGAAAAGATCCTTAAAGCTGTCAAGGAGAAAAGGTTAATCACCTATAAAGGGAAACGAATTAGAATTACCTCAGATTTCTCAGCAGAGACAATCAAAGCAAGAAGAGCCTGGAATGACGTATGCCATGCCCTAAAAACAAACAACTATCAACCAAGAATACTGTACCCAGCTAAACTCTCCTTCATAACTGAAGGCCAAATAAAAACCTTCCATAGCAAAGAAAAATTGAAACAATACATCTCCACCAAACCAGCCCTGCAAAAGATTCTTAAAGATGTCCTACACATAGAAAACCAACAAGAACGCAACAAAGGCCAAGAAACTGCACCCAAACTGAGAATCCAAGAACCTTAGGAAGAACCCAGATTTCACAGCCCCCAAGAAGGTGGATAACATGGCAGGAACTCCCAAATACCTCTCAGTCCTATCTCTTCACGTTAACGGACTGAACTCTCCAATTAAGCGACATAGACTGTCTAGTTGGATTAAAAAACAAGACCCTTCTATCTGCTGCCTGCAGGAGTCACATCTTGCCCGTAAAAACAAACACATTTTCAAGGTTAAAGGCTGGAACAAAATCTACCAAGCAAACGGCCCTCATAAACAGGCGGGAGTTGCAATCCTAATATCAGATAAAATAGACTTCAAATTAAAATTCGTGAGAAGAGATAAAGAAGGTCGCTACATACTAATTAAAGGATCTCTCCTTCAGGAGGATATTACAATTCTAAATATCTATTCGCCAAACAATGGAGCACCCAAATTTATCAAAGAAACACTACTTTCCCTCAAATCCAATATAGATCCAAAGACATTAATTGTTGGGGATTTTAACACACCACTCTCCCCACTAGATAGATCAACTCGGCAAAAACTCAACAGAGAAACCGCAGATCTAAACAGCTGCATAGATCAACTAGACTTAACAGACATTTACCGAACATTTCACCCAGCAGCATCAGAATACACGTTCTTCTCAGCAGCACATGGAACGTTTTCTAAAATAGATCACATTTTAGGCCACAAAGCAAACTTGTCTAAATTCAGAAACATTGAAGTTATACCTTGCATTCTCTCTGACCACAAGGGAATAAAATTAGAACTCAACACCAAAAGCCACCAAAGAAAGTCCGGTATCACATGGAGGCTGATCAACACACAGCTGAATCATGAGTGGGTCATGGAAGAGATTAGAAAGGAAATTCAAATGTTCATGCTATTCAACAAAAATGAACACACAAATTACCAGCTCCTCTGGGACACAGCAAAGGCAGTACTCAGAGGCAAGTTTATAGCTCTGAGCTCCTACATCAACAAATTGGAGAGATCGGAAACTAACAATTTAATGACACATCTAAACCTCCTTGAAAAAGAGCAGCAAGATAAACCCCAATCCAGTAGACGGAAAGAAATAATCAAAATTAAATCAGAATTAAATGAATTAGAATCCAAAAAAACTATAGAAAGAATCAACAAAACAAAGAGTTGGTTCTTCGAAAAACTTAACAAAATTGATAGACCCTTAGCAAACCTTATCAGAAAAAGGAGAGAACACACCCAAATTAATAAACTCAGAGATGAGAATGGAAACATCACCACGGAAACAACCAAGATTCAGAACATTATAAGGGAATACTTCTCAAAACTTTATGCTAATAAGTTTGAGAACTTGACAGAAATGGACCTTTTCCTAGCAAATATTGACATGCCAAAACTAAACCAAGATGAGTTAAACCAGCTTAACAGGCCCATATCAAGCATTGAAATAGAAACAGCAATAAGAGACCTCCCAGCTAAGAAAAGTCCAGGACCAGATGGTTTTACAGCGGAATTTTACAAGGCCTTCAAAGCAGAGCTCACACCAATACTCCTCCAACTCTTCAATGAAATTGAAAGAGAAAGCTCACTACCGAACACATTCTATGAAGCCATCATAACCCTCATCCCAAAACCAGGCAGGGACTCATCAAAGAAAGAGAACTATAGATCCATTTCTTTGATGAACATTGATGCAAAACTTCTCAACAAAATTTTGGCCAATCGACTTCAACAATTCATCCAAAAAATCATACACCATGATCAAACAGGATTCATTTCAGGGATGCAAAGCTGGTTCAATATATGCAAATCAATTAATATTATTCATCACATCAACAGGAGCAAGAATAAGAACCACATGGTTATCTCAATAGATGCAGAAAAAGCATTTGACAAGATCCAACACCCCTTTATGATGAAGGTTCTGGAAAAATTAGGAATCCATGGAACATTCCTCAATACAATAAAGGCTGTATATGACAAACCTACAGCCAGCATTATACTCAATGGTGAAAAACTAAAGCCATTTCCTCTTAACTCAGGAACAAGACAAGGATGCCCACTCTCTCCACTTCTCTTCAATCTAGTATTAGAATGCCTAGCTACAGCAATAAGACAAGATGCAGACATAAAGGGGATCCAAATAGGGAAAGAAGAAATAAAACTCTCCCTCTTTGCATATGACATGATCTTGTATTTAAAGAATCCCATAGACTCCACTCCCAAATTACTCAAGCTGATTCAAAACTTTGGCAAAGTAGCAGGTTATAAAATTAACCCCCCAAAATCAATGGCTTTTCTATATGCCAACAATGAGAAAAGTGTGGCTGAAATTAGGAAAGCAACTCCATTTGTAATAGCCCCACAAAAAATAAAATACCTAGGAATTAACTTAACCAAAGAAGTGAAGGACCTCTATGATGAAAACTTTAAAATCTTGAAAAAGGAAATCAACACAGAACTTAAAAAATGGCAAAACCTCCCATGCTCCTGGATTGGCAAGATTAACATCGTGAAAATGGCAATACTTCCCAAGGCTATCTACAAATTCAATGCGATACCTATCAAAATTACACCCTCATTCTTCAAGGAAATAGAGGAGGCAATCCAAAAATTCATATGGAACAATAAAAGACCCCGAATAGCAAAAACGCTCCTCAACGGAAAGAACACTGCTGGAGGAATATCAATACCAAATTTCAAACTCTACTATAAAGCCATAGTAATCAAAACAGCTTGGTATTGGCATAAGAACAGACCTCAGGACCAATGGAATAGAATTGAAAACCCAGAAATGAACCTACAGACCTATAGCCATCTAATCTTCGATAAGGAAGCTAAAACAATAGAATGGAAGAAAGACAGCCTCTTCAGTAAATGGTGCTGGCAAAATTGGTTAACTACATGTAGAAAACTAAAGCTAGATCCTTATATATCACCCTGCACCAGAATCAACTCCAAATGGATCAAAGACCTTGAACTCAAAGCAGACACTCTGAAAACATTACAGGATGGAATAGGAGAAACCTTAGGTCTCCTTGGCTCAGGCCGAAATTTTCTGAATAGAGACCCGGAAGCACAACAAATCAAAGAAAGATTGGACAAATGGGATTGTATACGGTTGCAGAGCTTCTGCAGGGCAAATGACATAGCTAGCAAGATCAATAGAAAGCCCACCGTTTGGGAGAAGATCTTTACTAGCCATACAACGGACAAGGGTCTCATATCTAAAATATACTTGGAACTCAAAAAATTAAACCACCCAACAACAAATCCTCAAAGAAACAACTGCCCAATAAATAAGTGGGCGAAAGACTTAAAGAGAAGCTTCTCTGAAGAAGAAACAAGGATGGCCAATAGACACATGAAGAAATGTTCAACATCCCTAGCCATAAAAGAAATGCAAATCAAAACAACATTGAGATATCACCTCACTCCAGTTAGAACAGCAAAAATCAAGAACTCTAACAAAAACAGATGCTGGAGGGGATGTGGACAGAAAGGAACCTTACTTCATTGTTGGTGGGAATGTAAACTTGTTCAACCACTTTGGAAAGCAGTATGGAGGTTCCTCAAAAGACTTCACATAGATCTCCCCTATGATCCAGCAATCCCACTTTTGGGCATTTACCCAAATGTTTACAAACAAGACCACACTAAAGCTACCAGCACAACTATGTTTATTGCAGCATTATTTACCATAGCTAAGTTATGGAACCAACCCAGATGCCCCTCAGTAGATGAATGGATCAAGAAAATGTGGTATATATACACAATGGAATTCTATGCCTCCATCAGAAAGAATGACATTTCCCCATTTGTTAGGAAATTGAAAGGTTTGGAAAAAATTATATTAAGTGAAGTAAGCCAGGCCCAAAGAAGCATAGGTCCCATGGTTTCCCTTATTTGCAATATCTAGTATAGGTATGAGTCAAGCGGAAAAGGTCAGATAATGTGATGTTAGGAAAATGAACCCTTAAATATGTATTTTAATGTTTTCGTTTCTTTCATGCATGTGTTTCTAACGCATTTATAAGATTATTTCTTTGTTGCTTTGTATGTCCCTCCCCCACAGTGTAACCCCCGCTTTCACTATATTTGATGTCAGTATAACATGTGGAGGAGATGGGGACAAACAAGTCGTTTAAGGATTCAGGTGGACCTGTTGCAACAATGAGAAGTACAAAATGTCATGTCAAAACCAGCTTTACAATGTCGGTGTGGGGGGGAGGGGGGTATAATTGGGTGGGGGGAGGGGGGTATAATTGGGTGGGGGGAGGGGGGAGGCGGGGAAGGGAGGTGAAGGGTAAACAAAGGAGGAGGCTGCAATGCTTGGTAAGAAATGTATGCATTATCCTGCCCATGTAATTGTAGCCCCTCTGTACAGTATGTTCTCAAATAAAATAAAATAAAAATAAAAATAAAAAGAGAAGAAACAGGAACTAAGTGACATAGGGTTGACTGTATTGGTTTATAGAATATGCAAAGTGAGAACTTCACATAAACAGAGGAAAGAGTTTCCATCCAGATATATCTTTGTCAGCTGGAGACTTGACAGGTTAAGATAAACTTAACAGATCAATGTCTCTTCATCCTAATTGGAACTGAAAAAAAACCCAGTAATAAATGTTTACCTATCTACCAGGTCAGCACAGGCTACACACAGGAACTCAGAGTCGCCTATATCATAAAACAGTGAAAAAGCTATTTACTACAGTTTGGGGAGGTCCTTTATCAATTTTATGCTATTCTAGTAATGGCTTAATCTTTTAGCTTTGCATAAAAGATTTAAAACTGCCTTTTGAATGACCATCTATTTCACAAAGATTCCAGAGTGTAAACTTTTCACCTCTGGCTGCACAGAATGAATCAGTAGTACCTGAAATTTACTAACCACTTATAAACTAGGTATATGGAATGAAAGGGTACAGAATGTAATGCAACACAGGCAGGTTTCAGCAGCTCAGCGTGACATTTAGCCAGTGATACAAATTAAACAGCTAGGTGACATGGAAAGACCTAAACGAATCTAGCAAGGTGCTTATTCTTAAACCAAACAGAAGGAAGTTTGTCAGGTGAACGAACACAGCAACACTGTTATTTCAGAGGTCAGAAGGCTTGCTGTCCAAGCACCAGCTATGTCTGTACTTTCTAACATGCTTAATGCATGATACACACCACTATGTGCACAAGTACACACACTTACACACACACACATTGAAAAACCAGTTGCTTTCATTCTAGTAATTTTTATCTTTAGATGTTCTCTCACTTATTCAGAGTATTCTGAACTGTAAGAGACTTGAAAGCTACTATATTATCTAACAGAAGAAAGAAGAAAACTAAATTCCCATATCTTGGTTCTTTCACTATATTCTCAGAAGGGGATTTCGATATATATAAACATAAACTGCAGACTGTGAGTGTCCTGTAAATGTACAAGTCATTTTTACTTTCTTTCTTTTTTTTTTGGTCGGTCGTGGGGCTTGAACTCTGGGCCTGGGCATTGTCCCTCAGCTCTTCAGCTCAAGGATAGCACTCTACCACTTGAGCTACAGCACCACTTCCATATATATACATACATATACATATACATGTATACATATACAACATATGCATGTATATACATGTTATATATTATGTATGTATATCTACATATATGTTGCATGTGTTATATACATGTATATATGTTATACATACATGGATATATGTTATATACATATATACATGCATGCATAAACGTGTGTATATGTGCATACATACATAAACATGTGTGTATATACACATATATACATGTATACACACATATATACATATACATATATTCATACATCTATATCTTCTCCTGAAGTTGCTTTTTAATCAAAAAAAATGTTTAGACTTCAATTTTGTTAATTTTTTTGAAGAACCAACTCTTTGTTTTGTTGATTCTTTCTATAGTTTTTTTGGATTCTAATTCATTTAATTCTAATTTAATTTTAATTATTTCTTTCTGTCTACTGGATTGGGGATTATCTTGCTGCTCTTTTTCAAGGAGGTTCAGATGTCTCATTAAATTGTTGGTTTCAGATCTCTCCAATTTGTTGATGTAGGAACTCAGAGCTATAAACTTGCCTCTGAGTACTGCCTTTCCTGTGTCCCAGAAGAGCTGGTAATTTGTGTGCTCATTTTTGTTGAATAGCATTAACCTGTGAATTTCCTTTCTAATCTCTTCCATGACCCACTCATGATTCAGCAGTGTGTTGTTCAACATCCATGTGTTACCGGACTTTCTTTGGTGGCTTTTGGTGTTGAGTTCTAATTTTATTCCCTTGTGGTCTGAGAGAATGCAAGGAATAACTTCAATGTTTCTGAATTTAGACAAGTTTGCTTTGTAGCCTAAAATGTGGTCTATTTTAGAAAACGTTCCATGTGCTGCTGAGAAAAACGTGTATTCTGATGCGGTTGGGTGAAATATTTGTTAGATGTCTGTTAAATCTAGTTGATCTATGCAGTTGTTTAGATCTGTGGTTTCTCTGTTGAGTGTTTGCCAAGTTGATCTATCTAGTGAGGAGAGTGGTGTGTTAAAATCCCCAACAATTAATGTCTTTGGATCTATGTGGGATTTGAGGGAAAGTAGTGTTTCTTGGATAAATTTGGGTGCTCCGTTGTTTGGCATATAGATATTTAAAATTGTAATATCCTCCTGAAGGAGAGATCCCTTAATTAGTATGTGGCAACCTTCTTTATCTCTTCTCACAAATTTTAATTTTAAGTCTATTTTATCTGATATTAGGATTGCAACTCCCGCCTGTTTATGGGGGCCGTTTGCTTGGTAGATTTTTCTCCAGCCTTTAACATTGAAAATGTGTTTGTTTTTATGGGCAAGATGTGACTCCTGAAGGCAGCAGATAGAAGGATCTTGTTTTTTAATCCAACTAGACAGTCTATGTCACTTAATTGGATCGTTAAGTCCGTTAATGTTGATAGATAGGACTGAGAGGTATTTGGGAGTTCCTGCCATGTTATCCACCTTCTTGGGGGCTGCAAAAACTGGGTTCTTCCTATGGTTCTTGGATTCTCAGTTTGGGTGCAGTGTCTTGGCCTTTTTTGTGGTCTTGCTGGTTTTCTCCTCACTCCAGTTAAAATGGCAAAAATCAAGAACTCTAACAACAACAGATGCTAGAGGGGATGTGGACAGAAGCGAACCATACTGCATTGTTGGTGGGAGTGTAAGCTTGTTCAACCACTTTGAAAAGCAGTATGGAGGTTCCTCAAAAGACTTCACATAGAGCTCCCCTATGACCCAGCAATCCCACATTTGGGCATTTACCCAAATGCTCACAAACAAGACCACACTAAAGCTACCAGCACAACTATGTTTATTGCAACATTATTTACCATAGCTAAGATATGGAACCAACCCAGATGCCCCTCAGCAGAGGAATGGATCAAGAAAATGTGGTATATATACACAATGGAATTCTATGCCTCCATCGGAAAGAATGGCATTGCCCCATTTGTTAGGAAATGGAAAGACTTGGAAAAAACTTATATTAAGTGAAGTAAGCCAATCCCAAAAAAACATAGGTCCCATGGTTTCCCTTATTTGTAATATCTAGTATATGTATGAGTGAAGCAGAAAAGGTCAGATAATATGATGTGAGGAAAATGAACCCTTAGATATGTATTTTAATGTTTTTTTCTTTCATCCATTTGTTTCTAATGCATATATAAGATTATTTCTTTGTTGCTTTGTATGTCCCTCCCCCACAGTATAAACCCTGCTTTCACTGTATTTGATGTCGGTATAGTTTGTGGAGGGGAAGGGGAAAAACAAGTTGTTTAAATAAGGATACAGGTGGACCTGTTGCAACAATGAGAAGTACAAGTCGTCATGTAGAAAACGAACTTTACAACTTGGGGGGGGGAGAATTGGGGGGAGAGAGAGGATGGGTATGGATGGGAAAGGTAAACAAAGGAGGAGGCTACAATGATTGATAAGAAATGTACTCACTATCTTACCCATGTAATTGTAACCCCTCTGTACAGTATTTTCACAATAAAAAAATTAAAAAAAAATTTGGACTTCAAAGATTGCAGAGGCGCACCTAGGAGCTAACTGAGATATCATGAAGAAACCAGTTTTAGTGTTCCAGTGAAAAATCCAAGGCTCAGAGTCACCCAAGTGAGCCATCATAGTACAGAGAGTTTGGCCAGAGAGGAAAATTTCAGGCAGCCTGTTTAAGGAGGCAGATTTGAGCATACACCAGTGACCGAGGTGGCAGTGGCTGTGGCTGCCAACATAACAGTAGACCGAGCCTGAGGAAAAGGTGACAGAAACAGAGTGCAAGCAGCTTCTATTCACTACCAGTCTGAATTTACCAGGAGCAAAAATCTTCATCCTGCTGACCACAGATGGACGCAGATCACAGATAGCCTGAAAAACCAAGGGAAGGTAAGTACCCAAAAAGGCATTCCCATTCCTTCTCACAAAACAGAGTTTGGAAGGTAGCTCTTCCCCTATCATCCCAGAAGAATGTCATCTTTCATATTGGCAAAGACGGAGCCAGGGCAGCCAGTAGATACCTCAGGCCTTAGAATTAGACACTGCTGAGCCATTCAACAGTGCAAAGCAACCCAACCACTGGCACTCAGCTCCATACTGGGGAAAGTTGACCTTTCCAGATGGGGGAAGGACCATCCAAGGCAGGGCAACTTTCTTCACAGAGTAAACAGAGCCAGAGGTGGCCCCACCCTCTGCGGCATGGCAGCAGCAGCTCTCCATGCTGCAGGATGTTAAAAATAAATAAATTCAAAACTGGAGAGTAAGAGAAAAGTCCAGGACTAGATGCATTCACAGCTGAATTCTACAAGGCCTTTGAAGCAGAACTCAATTGATACTACTCCAACTCTTCAATGCAAATGAAAGTTCACTACTAATCTCATTCTAGGAAGCCTGCACAACCCTCATCCTCAAAACAGACAGGGAATCATCAAAGAAACAGAACTCAAGACCCATTTCTCAGATGACCATTAATGCAAAACTACAAAATCCTGGCCAATCAACTTCAACAATTCATCAAAAAAATCATACACTATGATCAAACAGGATTCATTCCATGGATGCAAAGTTGGTTCAATATACACAAAACAATAAATGTAATACATCACATCAACAGGAGCAAGGATAAGAATTACATAGTAATCTCAATAGATGCAGAAAAAAGATTTGACAAGATCCAACACCACTTTATTAAGAAAGCTCTGCAGAAACTAGGAATCCATGGAATGAACATTCCTCAATATAAGAAAAGCTGTGTATGACAAACTTACATTATAACTTATACTATAACTAGTATTATACTTAATGGCAAAAGTAAAGCCATTTCCTCAAATTTCAGGAAGGAGACAGATTGTCCACTCTCTCCATTCCTCTTCAGTATAATATTAGAATACCTAGCTAGAACAATAAAACAAGATGCAAACTTTAAGGGGATCTAAATAGAAAAACTCTTCCTCTTAGTAGATGACATGATCTTGTATTTAAATAATCCCCTAGACTCCACCCTCAAGTTATTCGAGCTGATCTGAAACTTTGGCAAAATGGAAAGGTATATAAATTAACCCTCAAAATTCCGTGGCTTTTCTGTATGCCAACAATGAGAGTAACCCTATATCCTCAAATAGTTATACTTTCTTTCTGTTAAAGCAATCAAACTCCTCTCATTGCTCTTTTGGAAACATGTATATATTTCCGTAGTCAGTCTACCATGAACACTACAAGTTACTTCTACTGAATTATAACTCTCTACATACGGAGCAATATTTTTCCATCTCTCCATTCCCATTCCTAACTTCTATTTCTTATAAAATCACTGTTCTATTCTCAATTTCTGAACATTTAAGTCCTACCACGAGTGAGATTATGCAGCATTTGCTTTTTTGTTCTTGCCTTACCTCACTTAACATGATTTCCAAAGGTCACAGTAATGTCAGCATCAAAGGCCAACACTGTTCCAACCACAATAGAAAACAGTTCTATTCGACGTTCTAAGTAGGTGAGTGACTAGTGTCCCTCCATAGAAAACAGTCACAGCTTCTGGTTCTAAACCTTTGAAAGGCAACTGTAGCCAGAGAATAGGATGAATTAAGCAGTTAATAAAATTTAAAATCCCTACCTAAGTCCTAAGTAACATATTAACCTCAGATTCCTAATTAGAAAATGCATGGCTTGCAATAAAAGCATTTGCTATTAATGAATGTAAATTAATGCAACCAGTTTAATAATGTTTAACTATTGAAACTAATATTGAAACATTTGTTTGCCCTCTTTCTTCACAAGTTAATAAAAAACCAAGTAAATTAGAGCACTGTGACATATCTCAATTGAAGAAAGAAAATCCTTCCTTTTAGAATGACGGATTAATGAAACGAATTAAAATCAACCTCAAAGAAATTATGAGTGAAGGGGCTGGGAAGGTGGCTCAGTGGTAGAGCACTTGCCTTGCATTCATGAGGCCCTGTGTTCGATTCCTCAGCACCACATAAGCAAAAAGAAAAAAGCCGGAAGTGGCACTGTGGCTCAAGTGGTAGAGCAGTAGCCTTGAGCTGAAGAGTTGAGGGACAGCGTCCAGGCCCAGAGTTCAGGTCCCATGACCGGACCCTCTCCTCCCCCCCAAAAGAAATTATGAGTGAAAACTATTGTCTACACTACTCTAGAAGACAAAGCCAATTTCAGTGTAGAACTTTTCTGGCATACAAGAAATTCTTACAGTCTCACTGAATTATTTCACTACTATAATATCCTAGGTGTTACATATAGAAGGCACATAGGATGCGTATACAAATAAGAGATGGTGTTAATAGTCCTGTAGTTAGACTTTTCTTCATGTATCCCATTTCAAACACATCTATCCTCAAAACCTTACCCATGGCTGCACATTGGTGGATATCCATAAAGTAGGCAAATAGCTCTCAAGAAAATTCCACAGCAAGGTCAGACTATGCTCAAGAAAACTCTTAAAACTCATTTTAATAATATTTTGTTTCATTTCTCCTCAGTACTATTTCCAAGTTCCTTCCAAAATTTTCCCTTGTCCTTTGATTGTCACCTAATTAAAACTATTAGTTAATGCACCTAATTCTACGTTTACGAGCCTATAATCATAAATTTAGAAGAGATGTTATAGATGTTCAATACATTTTCCTAAAATTGAACTACACACTATGGAAGCAATAATATCAGGGAAATCTCTAATCTTTTGCCAACCTAATTACTTCCTCAATGTTCTAGTGTCAGACTATTTTGAAAGAGCTATATAATCCATTCCCTGAGAGCTTCTATCTACTGATTGAATCTTGCCATTTGAAGCATATATCGTGTTCTATAACTTTGTTTTCCTAGAGTTTCAGAAAACATAAAATTTTAGCTTCGTTTCCTATAGCACAATAGGAAATTTCTTCCTATCTTGATTTCATTCCTCTGAATATTCTGAGACAACCTTATACTTCTTCACTAAAAGCTATTGTTGGGTTGAACCTGATGCCATCCCTTTCACCTATTAGACTCATTTTTGTAACTTGAGTGCACATTTACTGTATGGGTAAGCCCAGGATATTTTTGATACTTGGTGCTAAGTAAAATTATTCTGCTCCACAGTGAGTGAGATAGTTAACAGTTCTAAATAGAGAATATAACATTTACCTCTACAAAATTTAGTCATTTCATCCTGTTCAAATTTCTTGAAATTCAAATTCCGTAATCCAGCATTAAAAATATAAGTAAGTCACTATTTAAACTTACGGAGTTAGATTTGCATAAATAGGTAAAACATTCGTGTGTGTGTGTGTGTGTGTGTGTGTGTGTGTGTGTGTGTGTTTTAGAAAACATTGGTTTTCTGTGGTTTTTGCCTTTTCTAAAAGTCCATTATATATGTCTAAAAATACTATTTTTAAAAATACAATAATAAGTAGCTTTCAACTGCTATGGATCTTAATATTAAGACTCTATTAGCCTTTGAAATTCTAAATTTAGTCACATATTGTTAATCTAACAAAACTATGTACACCTTCTTTGGAATTAATCTATGAATTAGCAGAGTATGTCAACATATATAGAAATAAAATTAGTTCTATTATTAACTTCATCATGTAAATCATATTAATGATTACAATGTCATGTTCAATTTCAGAAGACACATATGATTTTTGGTAAGATTCTAGAAGTCGTTGATAAATACTCAACAACCAGCATAAAGTCTTCATGCTCTGTGCCAAGCAAGTAAGGTCTAGTTAAAGTGTGATGGGAAGAGTCAGAGTACAATATATCCTAAAGCCATCCACAGCAATTCAGAGCCAGTAAGTCCCCCAAGATTATTCATTTTTTTTGGTGGGGGGAATCCGGTCATGGGGCCTGAACTCTAGGCCTGGGCACGGTCCCTCAGCTCTTCAGCTCAAAGCTAGCACTCTACCACTTGAGCCACAGCGCCACTTCTGTCTTTTTTCTTTTTGCTTATGTAGTGCTGAGGAATCGAACCCAGGGCCTCATGCATGCAAGGCAAGTGCTCTACCACTGAGCCACCTTCCCAGCCCAAGAATATTCATTTTTTATGTCTTAAAAATAACCTGAATTTCAATGGCTTTGCAGTATCCCACTGTATTTGATTTCAACTAGAATTTATGCCTGAAAACTCTTAACTTCTAATGTTAAAACATGTTAGTTTTATGTACCCAAACATTTTCTTAGTGCTCCAAATGAGGAGTTCTGGTCCTCTGACCTACCCCATGAAAAACATTGTGTGGTCAAATAAGCAGAAAATCTATTCCTTTTGGGTATCTATAATCCTCTTTGTCTATAATCCTCATTAGCTTTCTGTTTAAGATGGGTAGAACATTCCTTAACTCACCTAACCATATTAACTTTCCACAGGCTACCCTCAACATTTATTAACATTTCACTGACCTACAGAAACGTGGGGAAATTTTTACTTCTTTTCTTTAGTTATACATTTATCCCAGTAATATTCCATAGAGCTTTGTATTTCGTATTTTAAATTTGTCCAGATTTGTGAAGAAATCCCTCCTATTCCTTTAAGACCCTCTAAAGGTTAGATGCACATACTATTTCTTTTCTAAAAGAAGTTGGCAATATAGGTGGGAAAAAGAAAGTTTAGTGATAATCCTTATCATCTGAGACACTGAAGATCTTTAATTACTTGGATCTTTCTAACATATTCAGAGAGACTCAGAAAAGACATCAAAACGAAGAGGAGTCACCAATACTTTCTGGAAGTCCCTTAAAAGCACTAAAACCCTCATTTCTGTTTGGCTAAGAAAAATTCCCTTTCTCATTACCTAAAATGCTTGACCAACCTTACCTCTCTGAAATGAGGTTCCCCCCCCCCTTTTATTAAAAAAAAAACAGTCTGTTACAGATTATTTTGTTTTATTATTTGTAGTTTTTTCCTAGCTGTTCTGAAAGAAAAGGAATTTCTAAAACCATAGAGAGCTAATGCTATTTTTTCAGAAGTACACAGCAAAGAAAAATGAGTTTATAAATAAAAAAAATGTTTTGACAGGACATGTAACTTCAAATTCCAGACTTGTTTAGAGCTTGTACAAAGTTTTTGATAGACTGATAGAATCAAAAGATGGTAAAATTCTTTAAATGACTCTATGTGTGAAAGGATCCATTTGAGAAAATAATCATAGGTTAGCTGAAGAGGGGGGGAAGGAACAAATATCGAGAGTTCTTTTGGACTTTACCCTGAAGCAAGCCAAGTAAAACGAAATGTTTAATGAAATCTGTCTAAATCCAACCAACACATGCAGAAAAATGCCAAGAGGTCACTCACCCGGAGATACTACTAATGGTGGGACAAGTAAAGCAAAGGATGGACTTAATTCTGGGGTGATTTGAATCATAGCCACAATTAAAGCTTCAGTACCATGTCAAATACATTTCAACACTTTAAAATCCTTTGCTTGCATAAAGGTTTTCAAGTCAACTAATGACTAATGACTACGTGGAACAAAAGCAATGTATGAGAATTGCAATTATCACCACAACAAAGGAAAGAAAGCATAGGTGATATTAATGACCCACTGTACAGAACTCACATTAATTTATCTCCATGAGTAAATGAAATAACTCCTTAAATGTGACTCCCTGCCAACATTCAAGCTCAATGCAATCGATCTTTCACACTGTAACCAGGGGAACCTTACAAACCTCATCATGGTTATTTCCCTACCTAAATAATGTCACTAGCATCCTGCTTCTCCAGAACTAAACTACAAATCACTGGTTTAACCTGAAAATCCTTCCCAGTTTCCCTTTGTCCCACCCTCTTCAGCTACATCATTTGCCCTAACTTCTCCATCCTCACCCCATTTCCACAATTTATCCAGAGCTCCACACATAATACACTTCTTAAATTTTTCATACCTGAACCATTTCATCAGCTTTCTCTCTTCTTGGATTGCCTTCCCTTCATTGCATCCCTTAGGAAATGATCTGTTGATCAAATTTATGTTCAAAGATCATTATCTCTTTAGAGGTCTTCTTTGCTCCCCTAGGTCAAATTAATGTTGATCTTCTTGTACCCACAGGAACCCCTTACAATAGATAATAAATTCTAACACATTAACATTATTAAGAAATGATTTTCTAGACATAGTTTTACTCAATTAAATCCTAACAATAACCTCATGAGGCTGGTACTATGATTATTATAATCAATTTTCAAATAAGACAGTCTGAGATATACAGACACTGAGTGTTCTAGATGAGGTCATTCAAGCATTCGCTGACAAACACAAATTTGGATACAGTTGGTCTGTCCCATTTAAAGATTATCCCACAGTTCCATCGCTTGAGGTTCTCCTGGGATCAAGCTAAAAAGAGAATCCAGGGCTTTGTTTGACTAGAGGTTCCATGAGGCAGGAGTCAACTTCCATAGGAAGCCTCAAAATCAGGGGGAAAAAGCAGATCCATGTTCTAAAATGGGCGATTAAGTCAAGCAAACCAAAGAGATAAGATTTCACAAGCCCTCAAATAAAGAGCAAATACAAATGTCAGAAACTGGGCTCTGAAATAAATAAAAAGTGAGAATAAGTCTGGTTCCATAAGCAGGGTAATTTCTAACTCCTTATGTCCTGAAAAATGAGTTAGGAGAAGTTCTCCCTTAGAGGAAGTAGAAATAAATCTATCCATGTGCTTCAAAGTGTCAGGAAACTATAAACTCCCCCTTCAAAGCTTCTTCACTTCCCTGTTCAGGATAGAGGAGGTCAAATTTTGAACAGCTCCTCACTGGCCTGGGCAAGGTTCTCTCCCATCTGAACAGCACATTCCCCATACAGCAAAACAAGAACCACAGTCATTTATTTATAAATCATAGACTACTCAATTTTAAGATTTCTGTGCATGATGCTGGAATTAACTTCTTGTAATTGCTAAACAAGCACTCAATACTGAGCCAAGTCCCTAGCCCTCATTTATAACTTTTATCAGCTTGCTATTTGTCTTAATTGGCACTGCATTTCAGGTCAAATTTCACCAAATTTCTTCAGCAATATCCTTGTTCCCTCTGGCACCCTATTCTGCAAATTGCATTTTTCTTCACAGATTTAGTGGAAAAGGAACACATTTTTTAGGACCCTACTCAAATGCATTTTTCTTCATGAATTGTTACTTTTTCAACTTTACTGAAAGTAAGCTGATTCTCTCAAATTCCTATACACATTCTTTGTACCAATTAAAGGTATTCTCTGTATTTTTCATGTCAATAGCCATGATTGATGATTCTATTCCCAGTGCAACTACCACTAATACTAGAATCTATCTCTTTTTTTCCTGTGCTAGAACTGAGTTTCAACTCATGGCTTGGAATTCTCAAGTTCTCAGTTGACCATACCTTCACTTCCAACATTTTTCTGATTAGTTGAAGGTAAGAATCTCACTGATTTTCCTACTCCAAACCCCTCTTGAGCAGCTAAGCTTATACATGTGAGCCCCCAGAGCCTGGGTTCACTTCTTAAGAATATGCTATGGGGGCTGGGACGGTGGCTCAGTGGTAGAGCGCTTGCCTTCCATGCATGAGGCGCTGGATTCGACTCCTAAGCACCACATAAGCAAAAAGAAAAAAGCTGGAAGTGGTGCTGTGGCTCAAATGGTAGAGCACTAGCCTTGAGCTGAAGAGCTGAGGGACAGCAATCCAGGCCCCAAGTTCAGGCCCCACAATCAGAACACCCCCCATCCCCCCAAAAAAAGAATGTGCTATGTGCCTTTACATATAGTCACTTATTCAGCAACCTGAAATGCAGTTGTTGTTTCATGTCAGTAAATAAGAATAACTTTGAAAAACTATGAAATAATCTTTTGCTGAAAAGACATATTCTTTTTTTTTGGGGGGGGGGTCCGGTCATGGGCCTGAACTCTGGGCCTGGACGCTGTCCCTTAGCTCTTCAGGTCAAGGCTAGCGCTCTACCACTTGAGCCACAGCTCCACTTCAAGCCTTTTTCTTTTTGCTTATGTGGTGCTGAGGAATTGAGCCCAAGGCCTCAAGCATGCAAGGCAAGCGCTCTACCACTGAGCCACCTTCCCAGGCCTGAAAAGTCATATTCTTATCCTTATTTTATAAACAAGAAAACTAAGATACTAAATTATTGACAATCTTGTCAAGTTGACACAGCAGTTAGCCGTAGAGATGTGAAGTGACTCCAGGCCTGATTTCTACATACAGTTATACTTACTGTGTGCTGACTCACTTTTCTTGTCTCCATGTAATAAGGCTAATATCATGTGAACATGGACTGAAAGCAGAACAAATTATAATCAGTAGAAAATGAGTCTCTCTTCTAAGCTGAGGCATTTTAGAGTACAACCCTGGAAACCACAAAAGAAAGAGCCTGGATCTAAAAAACACATTACACAATGCAGATGTGTTTTACATCAGACCTTCAGAAAGCAAAAGACAAACCAGCGATGATCCCTTAGTTCTCTAATTTGTTTTTCTTGTTGTCAATGCTGCTATAATAGAGACTCTCAAACCTAGTTTCTCAACTCTAACTCTACTCCAACTTCTCATTCAACATTTCAGAGTATTTTTCAGCTAACACAGGCAGAAGAAAGAAGAGAAGGAAATGAATACAGTAAAGGCTACTAGCTTCTTCACATGGAAATAAAACAACAGTGAAGCAATCAGATAGAATATGTGAGGAACTCATGGAGAACCTCACAAATCCTATAGTACCTCAAGTGTAATCTCAGATTCCACAAGATCATCTCAGAGTAAGAGAAGAGGACTGAATGCAAACAAGTTATGCAGTTGTCTTACTCCAACAAAAATCTTTTCTAGTCTTTCTACCTATACTACATTTACATATTAGTTTCATTTCCTGTGTATCAGGAAATCTTGTCTAACATTGGAATACAGAGACTAACATTGGAATACAGACTCTAACATTGGAATACAGGAGTCAGAATAGCTTTTAGAAACAGCACAAATTCATTCATGGACTTCTTTATTTCAGTTTCTATAATAGTAGGCATTATCCTCTCTACTGCCTTTCCTATGCATTGGTCATAATAGATACACTCTTTCCAATACTATTAAATTTAGAAATATTAAATGTGTTTTCCTCCCTCCAAGCAAATTCACCATAGCAATTTACACTACTCACAAAAACCCAAATATATACACATTAGTTAATGGCAGTATTTCTCACAATGGTGAAAAACTAGAAACCTCAGTGTTCCACACTAGTTATATTATTGTATTTTCTATAAAAGATTATTTCATAGTGTTTTTAAAGTGATTCTTCTTTACAGACATGAGACAACCACATTTCAGGCTTGTGAGTAAAATTGTAAATTACAAACATCTGTATTTTGATTCTATTTATGTGTGTGTTTGTATATATGTCTGAGGACTATTTTGTGTATGGAAATAAAGAAGGCATAAAAATCTACTTCAGAATTTTAACAGTTCTTTATTATTGATAGGTTTTGAGATGCACTTCACTTCTATACACTTCTGTGTTGCTTCTGTTTTAAATGTTCATATATCTTTGTGTATATATATATATATATATATAAAGGATTATATATATATATATATATATATATATATATATATATATATATATATATATATAGGATTAGAGATATAGCTTAATGACAGTGCTTATCTACCATGCTTAAGATACCAGGTTCAATATCCACTAGCACAAAAATCACAAATGTAATACAGATTCATATTGGGAAAATGTTTAAGCTGTATCTTAACTGCCACTTTCCAGCACACCAAAATTTCATTCAATGGATACACTAAGTGAAATAAACTAAGGTTAGCAATTTAGTTTACAGAGATCATTTCTACCTAGTTTCTATAATCAGAATGTTGCCTGTTATTACTCAATCTATGATGAAAATAATGAGGTTTCAAAAGTACATTCAGAGTTAATTCTTTCACTTCAGATTTCAACATTAAACCATCAAGGTAGATTCTACATATAGACCATAATTCCAATGAAATCTTGGGTAAAAATCTTGTTGCAGAATGAGTTCCTAAGTGATAATGGTTTTCTCTTTCTGACCACATTTCCAATTTATGAAGTCATAAATGTAACAGTACCAGAAATCTTACTGGCTGTCAAATAAAGAAAAAATAAGAGAGGCTCTAAACTATATTTGTTAACACACCAAGCAGTATATCAGACAAGATATTGTAAAATAAGATCTATACTTTAAGCCTCTTTTACCAGTTAAAGGATTTTTTTCAAATAAGAAAGTAATAGACAAAATACACCATCAAGTTTTCTATTTTAAAATCTAACCACCAGAATTTACCAACTAAGATTGAAAAATAGGAGAATAAACAGGAAAAGGTTCTAAAATCCTATTGGAACAATAACCTGTGATATCACGGGTTATTCCACCAGAGTATGAATGAAGTTTGATTTTAGGGCTAGCCCATCCATTAAACAGATGCTACATTAAACTTAAAGTTGCTTAATAACAAAGTATTTGTGTCATTGGCTATTCTGGTTAAATACACACTATGTTCATTATGGTTAAAACAATAAATATTAATTTGTACTTTAAGTCATAGTTCAGTTGGTTGCATAGCTATTCAGGAAAGCTCTCATTCATCTAAATGGTGACTTACAGAGACAGGATTCTTCCATATTGCAGTTTAACATTTGGAATATGTAGTTTCCAAGGTTGCCACAGAACAGATGCTGGGGAATAAAATACAGGATTTTATGGATTGAGCTGGAAATTGCATATACCATTTACAACTATGTGCTGTTGTCTAGAATTTAACCATATTATTTTACCTTGCTCCAAGAAAGGATTGAAAATATAGTTTATGTACCTAGGAAGACAAAATGGATTTGTGAACATGAGGAATGCTGCTGTAGTTTGATGTTAACTGTTCTTTTTATCTTTGTAGAACATATTAGATACTATGGTAATTTCTTTCCTTTTCTGTATGCCTCAAACTCATGTGGCAAAGGAACACTCACTGCTCTAAAGTATAGACCTAAAAGTTATCTCCAGCTTCTCCCTTTCCTCAGTGCTCCCACAGTCATCAACATTCCCGTGGCTCGTTTTTTTCAGCCTATTCCTTTATCACCAGCACCACCAGCTCACGTGTTCAACTAGCCTCTCCTGGAAAGAAATCTCTGCCTCCACTCTGACCTCAACCACAATTTTCCCACCCCATCCATTGTCACTTCCACCAATGCAGAAACAATAACAAATCTTTCTTATCCTAAGACATATTACCACTCTCCTTACCTTTACACTTCAGTAGGTTTACTTCAGGCTCTATAAACTGAGACAACTAACTTTTTGATCCTTTTGCTCAATATTATAGTTTAACCAGTTGTATTATATTCTGACTCCAGGACGTCTTTACTGTCTATATTTTGCTGCACCCTACTTTCCAGACTCTTGTTCTCTATTACTTAAACATATGCTTCTGTGGCAGAAAAACAAACATTTTATTCTGCTGAAAATTTTCAGACTATTTTCTTCTAGTTTCAGGGAATAACCAATAAATTCTCATCATCTAAATCACCTATCTCCATAATGGCACATCAGAATTTCTTGATCCTAACTGTAAGTTGGTACTTACTGTTGAGCCTTCCTCTATGGTCACATTCTCCTTATTCTCCCCAACTTCTAGTAACTACAATTCTATTCTCAACTATGACATCAGCTTGGATAAGGTGGGGAAGTGAGGGTGGGGACGTTTTTTCTTTTCATCTTCTCATGACAGTTAACATGATATACTGAGTTTTATTTTAGAAAGGTATATTGTTTTGACTAATAAACCAAAATTAATAAAAAGATAATAATGATAATAACAGTGATTTGAAGAACAAAACTAAAAAATCAGTGGCTTGACAAAAGTTTGTTTCTTCTCTCCTAAAGTCCAAATTAGGTATTCATGATAGTCAAGCAGCTCTTCTCTTGATGTAGGAATACAGATTCTGCCACGGATTCTGCTTAACTTTGATATTTGGCTTCCAGTGTCACTAGTGCAAGAAGAGAAAGGATAATGATTAGGAGAGTTTTGTAGATGAGGCCTGAAAATAGCACATATCATGGGACTGACAATATTACATGGCTAGAACTCTTTTACATGGCTACACATAAAAATCAAAGTAAGGTGTGAACTCAAAGGATACTGGATCTGAAAAATAGCTTTCCTTTAACTATTTTCCTATCACTCCAGCTCCTTCCTCCTCTGCATATTTCTAGTATTTTCTAGAACCTTCCTGATATGCTGCATCAAACTCTGAACTGGACTCTGTTAAATATCTCACAATATCTCCTACAACTACAAAACTGCTCTGCACACTAAATGAGTTCCTTACATATGGACTAAGGAGACAAACAATAATCTCTTAGGAGCTATTAAAGTATATATAGGCATTTCTTCATATTCTAAGTGGTCCCAGACTTCTAGAAATAGAGAGTTTGGCTCTACACATTTTATTATTCCTTTCCTTGCCATATAGATATACACTTGCAATATTTTAAAATATGAAATGCTTTAGCAATTTGTTTGTCATCCTTATACAGGAGACATGCTAATCTCTGCATCATTTTGATCTTAGTATACAGTATATGTTGCTGTAGCAAGTAGTTGATATTGCTTTCTATTGCCTTCAGCATGTTGATGCTCTAGTCAGCCCTTCTTTACTGTTTCTACAATATGCAGCAATGGATTCTACAACATATACAATCAAATAAATACAATCTCTAACAAATGTAATTATTCCATATTATATATTACATTGTTATATATTAATGTAATTACTAACATATATTTGATTATAGTTTACAAGAGAATAAATAAATGCGAAATTGTTCATGCTGTGGCCCCTGGGAGCACTTGTTCACTTTGCTGATGCCCATCCCTAAAATAATATAAACTTGTCTTCTTTCCTCTCTTCCTACCATTACCATGTGTTCATTGAAGAGTATTTAATAAATGAAGTCATCTAAGAATTCTAACCAAATCTACAATTTTATCAGCAATTCACCTTTATATTATCCCAATAAATCAAGACAGAAAGAGATGAAGAAGAAGAAATTAGAGAGCTAAAGAAGTCTTAAAAGTGTGGTGGATATTAAAGCAGATAGTTGTGACAGAGCTATGATAGACTTTTCAATAGCATCCTAGTTAAACCATGACAAGTCTATACATCCCAAGAATTTCATAATGCCTCTTCTTTAAACACAACATAAATATGGAAACATACATATAATTGCATCAAATCAACTTCATGAAGAAATAATATGGCTTGTCAGAGGTGTCTATCTGAATAGCATTGAATAGAGGCACAAATCTATTTCTAAAAGGAAACTAGAAGAATAATTCATGTATTTTTTAAACAAAAGTGGTAACAATTTCCATGATAAAGGGAAAAATACTTCAAATATTTCCAAGAATATTAAAGTCCATGGGCTCAGTCAAAATTTCTATGTACCAAAATCAATATCATTGTATAAGATAATGTTTGTAGAAGTTGTCATTTTAATTGACTTCTGTTCCCTTGGCCATTATTTTTATCATCACAGTGATTAAGGTGCTTTGAACTAAATGTTAATTCAATGTAGTCTGAAATGAAGCAGAACAAAATTTCTTTAAGCCACACTGACCGCTAGAGACACAAGATTATAAATATGCTGGAGTAAAATAAAAATGCATCTCAACAACATCAACATGAGTAAAATGGGTTTATATTTTGTCACAAGTAAGCACAATAAACTGAACTGTATGTAATACTCCACTAAATATACAGCATTGCAAGTTATTAAAATTTCACTGCAAAGACAAAAAGACAGAGGCAAAGAGAAATAATCTAGACCAAAAAAGACTTTGCAACAACTGAAAATGCCCAACTTTGCAAACAATTGAAATGTATGTACCGATTCAAGCCAGCCCAGGCAGGAAAGACCGTGAGACTCCTATCTCCAATAACCACCAGAAAACTGGAAAAGGTGCTGTAGCTCAAGTGGTAGAGCGCTCACCTTGAGCTGAAGAGCTGAGGGACAGCACCCAGGCCCAGATTTTAAGCCCCACGACTGACCAAAAAAAACAAAAACAAAAAACTATTTTCCAATTTGAAAAGCAACAACAAAATCAAAAAGAAATCTACATTAAATTTACCTTTTAAAAATCCTCTATTAGCCAGGTGCTGGTGGCTCTTGTCTGTAATCCTAGCTACGTCTGTAATCCTAGCTACTCAGGAGGCTGAGATCTGAGATTCATGGTTCAAAACCAGTCCAGACAGGAAAGTCTGTGATACTCTTATCTCCAATTAACCACCAGAGAACCAAAGTGGTGCTGTGGTTCAACTGATAGAGCACTAGCCTTGAGCTGAAAAGCTCAAGGACAGCATCCAAGCCCAGAGTTCAAGACTCATGACCAAAAAAAAATCCTCTATTATTATATAATTAAACTGGTTCATAGAGTACATCACTGGTAAAGATGGTTATATTTGGTGTTGAATGTCACTGTAACAAAGGATAACAAAGTGAGCAGCTTGCAGCACACACACAGAAAAATGAACACTCTCACAGTTTTGGAGATTAGAAGGCTGAAGTCAAAGGTGTCAGCAGAACTTTGCTCCTCCTGCTTATTTCTAGCTTTTGTGGTGGCCATGAACTTTTCACATTCCTTGTCTTGCACTTTACCACTCTGATATCTTCTTCTAGTATCTTCTCTCTGCATGTATCACTTTATTTGTCTCTTTCCTTTTAAGGATGCTGATCATTTCTGATAAATGTACCACTCTACTCTCATGTTAATTTTAAGTAATACTACTTCCAAAGAAGGACATAGTCTGAGATACTAGGTTAGCACTTTATCATACTTTTGAGAAGCATACATTTAAAAATGATGATATCAGGCAGGCACTGGTGGCTCACACCTGTAATCCTGGCTACTCAAGGGGCTGATATCTGAGGATCATGGTTCAAAGCCAGCATGAGCAGGAAAGCCTGTGAGATTTTAATTTCCAATTAACTACCGGAATTGGTGCTATGTGCCGGAACTAGCCGGCAACGAAAGGAACTCCTGATTTAGGGGGCGAGGACGGAAAAATAAAGACATAAGACAAAGGATGGGGTTGGGAGGTCTGCAGCTCAAGACTGCAGCCCCGTTTATTTTTAACTCTCCTTATTTATACTATTAGAAGTCAAGAGGTAACCTAAGGTCACCATAGTGCAGAAAAGCAAGAAAAGTCTTTAATAAAAACAAGGGTGCAGAAAGAAACAAGACAAGGTCAACTGATAGAAAGTAAAGAAAATTCTACAGACATAGCAAGGCAAACCCGGACACCTGGTGTTATTCATGAAAGCCAGGTCCTTGTATGTGCCTTCAAGTGAGCACAAGGGTCAAGATGACCTTGGAGTTTTACTGTCGGCTCCCAACAGCTATGGGTCCAAATGATGTAGTGCTAGCCTCAAGTAAAATAATCTCAGGGAAAGCACCCAGGTCCTACGTTAAAGCCCAAGACCAGCAAAACTAATGATGATACCTATCACTGATTATGGGAAAATACATGTGCAGAGAAACCTGACAGATCTACTCTAATAACAACAGAGGCTGGAGGGGATGTGGACAGAAGGGAACCTTACTACATTTTTGGTGGGGGTGTAAACTTGTTCAACCACTTTGGAAAGCAGTATGGAGGTTCCTCAAAAGACTCCACATAGAGCTCCCCTATGACCCAGCAATCCCACTTTTGGGCATTTACCCAAATATTTACAAACAAGACCACACTAAAGCTACCAGCACGACTATGTTTATTGCAGCATTATTTACCATAGCTGACATATGGAACAAACCCAGATGCCTCTCAGTAGATGAATAGATCAAGAAAATGCGGTGTATATATACACAATGGAATTCTATGCCTCCATCAGAAAGAATGACATTGCCCAATTTGTTAGGAAATGGAAAGACTTGGAAAAAATTATATTAAGTGAAGTAAGCCAAGCCCAAAGAAACATAGGTTCCATGGTTTACCTTATTTCCAATATCTAGTATATGTATGAGTCAAGCAGAAAAGGTCAGATAAGGTGATGTTAGGAAAATGAACCCTAAGATATGTATTCAAATTTTTTTCTTTCATGTGATTGTTACTAACACATTCATAAGATTATTTCTTTGTTGCTTTGTATGTCCGTCCCCCACAGTATAATCCCTGCTTTCACTGTATTTGCTGTTGGTATAATTAGTGGAGGGGAAGGGGAAAAACAAATCATTTAAATAGGGATACAGGTGGACCCATTGCAACAATGAGATGTACAAGTCGTTATGTCGAAAACGAACTTTACAACTTTGGTGGGGGGGCAGCGTGGGGAGGATTGCGGGGGCGGGAGGAGGATGGGAAGGGCTGGGAAGGGGAAACAAAGGAGGAGGCTACAATGCTTGATAAGAAATGTACTCATTAATTGTAACCCTTCTGTACAATATTTTCACAATAAAAAAAAGAAGAAAAAAGAAACCTGACAGTTCTAAAATAGGAAACAATTTGGGCATGATGGCACTCACCTGAAATCCCAACTCTGGAGGTAGAGGCAGGAAGATGAAGACCCATAGACCAGCCTGTTATTAGTAGTTGGACATCATCAATAATACAGATAATAACAGATTCTAGTATGGATGTGAGTGAATAGTAACTCTAGTACAATGTTAGTAAGAGTGTAAACTTTTTCAACTACACTGGAAAACAATATGGAAGATCCTCAAAGAACTACAGTAAAATCCAGCAATTCTATTCTTAAAGATTACAAACTAGGATACAGTAAAGTCACTTGCACAACCATGTTTATTGCAGCACTGTTCACCACAGCCAAGGTATGGAATCAGCCCAGGTGGCCCTCAATAGATGAATGGGTAAAGAAATTTATATAACTAAATTTTACTTATCCTTTAGAAAGAATAATATTGTATCATTTGCAAAAAAATGGAAAGACCTAGAAAATATCATACTAAAAGAAATCAGGCTCAGGGAGTCAAAGATGTATGTTTTCTCTCATATATGAAAGCTAGAATTCATTTATAAATATAAGTAAACATCTTCAATGTTATGCAAATATACACAAATGTATCAGCCAAAATCTGGTAGAATCAGGAATGAACTCAGAGTGTAATTGCTAAGAAAGGCTGACTCACAGTCCAACAAAATAAACAACAGGAAACGAGTATTCAAAAGTGAAAAGGATCAAAGAAAGGGAGCTAGACAAATGAAGAACAGGGAAGAATGCAGTCATAAAATTCAATGTTTATCTTACAAAACTGAGAAAGGGGTGAAATTGGGAGGGATGGGGGAAATGATGAAATGGATAATATTAATCAAGATGCATTGTACTCATATATTGCTTTGTTGAACGGCAATTCCTTAACACAACTACTTTAACATACTAAAAATACACTAAAAATAAAATATAAAATAAACATAAACATAAAAAGAAAAGTAATGTCATTTGTCAAAGTGGCATTTATAGGACAGAATCTATGTACTGAGTTTATCTCTTGCAGAGAGTAGAGTTGCACTACAATGTATTACAATAAAAATTATAACACTTAAGGTTGGTCAAGTGGCTTAAACCAGCTCCTTAAATATTGCTAGTGAAGGTGGATATGGCCCAAGGTAGATATGTTCCTGTGTAGTACAGACTGGGATCCAGAACCAGTGCTTTTTGAAGTCCTGTAGTTAATAATAATGAAGAAACTCAAGTTCACATTCTAACCTAAAAAAAAAATCAGTATTTTTATTTTCCCCTTAAGTCTGGTGACGAGAAGGAAACATAAAAACTAAACCTGGAAGATATTTTCTTGCCAAATAGCAAAGAAGTTATCAAAGATTACTGACATCAAACCTGACTGAAGTAGCTCATGTCTGTAACCCTTACTACTCATCAAGTTGAGATCCAAGGATCATGGTTATAAGCTAGCCCACCCAGACAGAAAATATCCATTACATACACACACACACACACACACACACACACACACACACACACACACACACACACACACACACACACACACACACACACACTCACACACACACACACCAGAAAAATCCATGTCACATTTACCTCCAATTAACATCACCAAAAAACAAGAAATGGTGCTGTGGCTCAAGTGGTAGAGTGCTAGCCTTGAGCAAAAATGCTCAAGGACAATGCTCAGGCCCTGAGTTCACGCCCTCGGACCAGCTCAAGAAGTAAAAAAGTACTAACATTGTGTCATGGGGATTCAGGAGCAAGTAAAGGACGTGAAGTGTGCAAAGACTACAAAATAAGCACATCAATAAATATAAATGGATTAAGATACATCAAATTCATTTAAATCTCAAGAGATCCTGTGATATTCAAAGTTATTATAGCTAAGGGTCTCTGCAGAAACAAGTGATAGATGATACATAGATAGCTAGATAATTAGATAGACAGACAGACAGACAGACAGATAGATAGATAGATACATAGATAGAATTTAAAAATTACTATAAAAGTTCAGATAATCATGGAATCTTAGGAAAATGAAACCTAAGATATGTATTTAAATGTTTTTTTCTTTCATGCTTTTGTTTCAAACGCATTTATAAGATTATTTCTATGTTGTTTTTATGTCCCTCCCCCACAGTATAACCCCTGCTTTTACTGTATTTGATGTCGATATAATTTGTGGAGGGGAAGGGGAAAAACAAGTCGTTTAAATAAGGATACAGGTGAACCCGTTGCCACAATAAGAAGTACAAGTTGTCATGTCGAAAACGAACTTTACAACTTTGGTGGGGAGGGAGGATTGGGTGGGGGACGGCAGGGGGAGGCTGGGAAGGGATGGGAAGGGGAAACAAAGGAGGAGGATACAATGCTTGATAAGAAATGTACCTTGCCACAAATAAAATAAAATAAAATAAAATGAAAAAAAAAAAGAAAGCAGGAAGTAGAACTGTGGCTCCAGGTAGATGTCTAGCCTTGAGAGAAAGAGCCAAGCCAGCATGCAAGCCCTGAGTTCAAACCATAATACCAGCAAAATAACAAATAACGAAAAATATTGTTTTTCCTAGTCTTTCTTTCTTTTGATATATTTTTTGTCAGTCATGGGGCCCTAAACTCTGGGCCTGGGCCCTGTCCCTCAGCTCTTCAACTCATGAGACTCTTTTTTTAAAAATACTTTTTTATTTTAAAAATACTGCACAGAAGGGTTACAGTTACATGAGCAAGGTAATGAGTACATTTCCTATCAAGCATTGTTACCTCCTCCTTTGTCTTTCCCCTATACTCTCTTCCCTCCCCACCTCTACAACTACACTCTCCCCTTCTCTCCTCCCCCCACTCCCTGCCTAAATTGTAAAGTTCACTTTTCAACAAAGTGTCTTGTGCATCTCATTGTTACAATGGGTCTACCTGTATCCCTACTTAAGCATTTTGTTTTTCCCCTTCCCCTGCCCAAGCTAGAGAAGTGTATAATCAAGATGCAGAGCACAGACAACAAATACTGTGGGGGAGGAACATACAAAGAAACAAAAAGATAATATGGTACATTATAAATATGTTAGAAACAATAGCAAGAAATAAAAAACCACTTTTGTCCCAATCTTGGGGTTCATTTCATTTAACATCGTCTTATCTGGTCATATTTACAGAGGGGATGAGGCCAGAAGGGAATCCTACTGCATTGTTGGTAGGAGTGTAAACTTGTTCAACCACTTTGGAAGTAGTATGGAGATTGCTCAAAAGACTCCACATAAGCTTCCCTATGACCCAGCAGTCCCACTTTTGGGCATTTACCCAAATGATCACAAACAAGACCATACTAAAGCTACCAGCACAACTATGTTTATTACAGCATTATTTCCCATAGCTAAGATATGGAACCAACCCAGATGCCTCTCATTAGATGACTGGATCAAGAAAATGTGCCTCCCTCAGAAAGAATGACATCACCCCATTTGTTAGGAAATGGAAAGTCTCTGAAAAAATTATATTAAGTGAAGTAAGCCAGGCCCAAAGAAACATAGGTCCTATGGTTTCCCTTATTTGCAGTAACTAGTATATGTCTGGGACAAGCAGAAAAGTTCCAAAGCTATGTACATATGACCAGATAAGATGATGTTAAGCAAAATGGACTCCAAGGTAGGGACACAAATGTTTTTATTTTTCTTTCTTGCTAATGTTTCATGAGACTCTTAACTGCAATTAATCATAGAACAATCTGGAAGTGGCACTGTGGTTCAACTGGTAGAGTGCTAATCTTGAGCAAAAAATCTCAGAGACAATGCTTAGGCCTTGAGTTCAAGCTCTATACCAAATAAAAAAAAAGAGGAGGGATATGATAAGATTGGGGTTTGAATGCAAGACCCTGTTTGTGTTTTCTTTTTTATAATTTTTTATTGTAAAAATAGTGTACAGAGTAGTCACAGTTACACGAGTAATATAATGAGTACATTTCCTGTTGAGCATTGTTACCTCCTCTTTTGTTTTTGCCCTACCATCCCTTCCTTCCTCACCTCCCCAAATTCCCCTTTTTCCCCCTCTAGTTGTAAAGTTCATTTTCAACATAATATCTTGTACATCTCATTGTTACAATGGGTCAACCCGTATCCTTGTTTCAACATTTTGTTATTTGTCTAGAGAACACAAACAGGATAACAAAATCCTGTTTGTGTTTTCTAGACAAGTATTCCAATATATGAGCCACCAGCACCCACAACCTGTTCTGCTTTAGTTATTTTTCTAGATAAAGTCTTTCATTTTTGCCCATGAAAAAGAAAAGAAAAGAAAAGAAATGTACCTTGCCCATGTAATTGTAACCCCTCTGTACGGTATTTTCACAATAAAAAAAAGGTGATCTTTACTCAATCTACATATCAAAATACTAATCTCTCATGTGAACATCCTCATATTCACCCAAAAATAGCTTTGTCAGCTATCTGGAAATCTTTAGCCCACTCAACTTGATGCATACAATTAGCCATCATAATTAAGGCGATGTGGTGAGCCTTTTCTTTTTTTTCCTTTTGAAGAATAATAGAGAAGTACATCATTTTGAAAACTTGCCAATAAAAGTCAAAAATAAAATATCTGTCCTCCCTTTTTTTTCTGTTGGTCATGATCTGTTGGGCCTGGAAACTGTCCCTGAGCTCTTCAGCTCAAGGCTAGTGCTCTACCCACATAAGCCACAGCTCCACTTCAGTTTTCTGGTGGTTTATTAGAGATTAGAGTCTGACAGACTTTTCTTCCCAGGCTGGCTTTAAACTGCGATCATCAGATCTCAGCCTCCTGAGTAGCTAGCATTACAGGCGTGAGGCACCAGTGCCTAGCTTGGTCTTTCTTTAACTACACAAATTACAACCGTGTTTTTAAGCAAACAGTGCATGTTTCTCTTTATAAATGTATTCTGGACACTCAGCAAATGAAAGAGATCATAGAATTATAACATCACCATTGGGCAGCCCTTAGTGATTTAATGTATCTATGCACTGACCACCATTTTTCTCATGTTAGAAAGACACAGAGAGAGAGAGAGTCAGAAAGGCAGAGGCAGAACCAGACCTTGTAAGTCTGTATCTTTCTTATACTGAGGATGGAGGGCCACCTCCTAACCTATGAGGTAGATATAACCAAAATAGTCTAACCATAATTGGATAAAACCTTGAAAACTTAATTATCAATTTGCAGAAAATAAACAAGGCAGAAGAATTTATTAAACTATACCGTGAAACACTAAGAGAACAATCATAGAGAAAATCTGGGCATGGAAAATTCTAAAGGGCAAACAAAAACTAGGAAGAAAAAAGATGCAGGGGGTGAACCTACAAAGATTAAAAGGTGTCAAACAATTATTGGGGTGTATTTATGTCATTTATAAAAATGTCAGCATGTTAAATGGCATTAAGATGCTGCTGTTAGCTGCTAAGAGTAATAACTATTCTGTTTTTTGTAGAGTCCTGTCATTTTTGGTTGCACCATGAAGGTTTCCAGGTAAAGTCATATGTCTGAGATTTGATTCAGTATCAATTAGTGTGAAAGGTAGAGGACAGAACAGAATTTGCCACATTTGATTGAAGATAGATATAGAGAGGTCACTAAAGAATTCTGTTTACTTTTGTATGAATGTTTAACTTTTTCATAAAAACTTGCAATTCACTGACATAGCTCTTCCTTAGCCTGGGTAAGGCCCTATGTTGAATCTCCAGCACCGCCAAAGACAATAAATGAGAGAAAAAAAATCACTTCAATTTTTTTTCATATGTAGAATAAAAAGGAAACTAAGAACTAAATTTCTTCTATGACTTTGTGATCTGGGAAAGTCATACAAGGATAAAATTTCCTCTTCTGCTATCAAACCATAAACTCTGTGAGTACAAAATCTGTTTTCTTCCTTTTCTGTATTCTTGAGAGATAATTCAGTGCCTTGTATACCATGGACATACAATACATATATGTTGAATTATGTTGAAAAACCTGCTAATATATTAGCTGCTTCAACGAAAAATCCTTTTGAAATTCTCTTTCAGATGTGATCTCTAAACCTGTATAGGAAATATTGTTACCCAATGATAATTCTACCGGAGACCTTGATTCCCACCAAATGTAATCATAAATGAATGAACTCATATAACATATGCACTACTCAGGTAATATTCTATTTTTAGCAAGGTCTAAAAGTGAAGAATTTTACTGCAGTTAGTAGAGACTCTCAACATACATTTTACATATATATTTTTTCAGTGTTTTAAATATGTTGTACTAAAATGAAGCCAGGGAATCCAGGATTGGGGGAGAGTCATTATAGGCAGCCCAAGCAAGTCAGGCCTGACCTCTCCACTACCATGATACATACCACAGCAAACAACTTTACTTTTTCCACCTATATTATTATGATAGTTTCATATAATGGTGTCAATTTTTTAAAGTTTCCTTATTTTAAAAAGATTTTTTAAAAAAAACATTTGTTTTCAAAGAAGTTAGAAACCCTGAGCAGGGTACTGGTGGCTCATACCTATAATCATAGCTACTCAGGAGGCTGAGATCTGAGAATCTTGGGTTGAAGCCAGTCCAGGGAGGAAAGTCGATGAGCCTCTTACCTCCAATAAACTACCAAAAAAGCTGAAAGTGAAGCTGTGACTCTCAAGTGGTAGAATGATAGCCTTGAGCAAAAGAATCTAAGGGACAGTGCCTCTGGGCCTGAGCTTAAGCCACAGGACCAGCCCCCCCCCCAAAAAAAAGGAGTTAGCAACCTTATTTCAGAGTATCATTATTATAAATTTTTCTTCCCCATAACTGTATAGAACTATAACAGAGCAATGGGGTAACTAGCATATTAAAGAACAAAACCTTTGGGGCTGGGAAGGTGGCTCAGTGGTGGAGTGCTTGCCTTACATGCATGAGGCCCTGGGTTCAATTCCTCAGCACCACATAAGCAGAAAAAGCCGAAAGTGGGGCTGATGCTCAAGTAGTAGAGTGCTAACCTTCACCTGAAGAACTAAGGGACAGCGCCCAGGCCCACCTTTCAGGCCCCACAACCGACCAAAAAAAAAAAAAAAACATTTGTTAAAAATATTTTTATATAATGTAAAGTTTTCTGACAATCAAAAATGCCCACTTATTTTACCTTCTTTAATATTCTTGTTATTCTGTATTCTAATTAACACAAATACATAAATCGTGTTCACAGTCTGTAATTAGGCAGTGCTTCTGACATATCCAAACTATGTGAAATTAATAACACAGGGAAAAAGTTCTCAGAGCAAAGCTGATTCTGTTGAGTATTGAAAACCATTCTTCTGCTGTGAAATATAGCCCAAAACAGTACTGGGAATTCAGTATCTGTAAGGATGAACAGTATTTTTTATTATTCAAAACTATTTCAGCGTTTGAATTATTATTATTCTAACTCCAGAGAACTAGAAACTTTAAGATGTCAAATGTAAAACCTACATAAAACCATGTATTTTTTTGTTTAAAAGGAGATCCAATAGCTTTTCACTGAAGAAAAACAAAGTATTAACATATCAAGGCAGAAAATGAAAAAGAAGAAAAAAATTGGGAAGAGATCATAGTGAAATACAGAAAGAGGTAGAGAATATCTAAGAAACCAGATCAGCTGAATCTTAGTTACAAGTATATCCACACAAGCATTTCAGAACTCATTGTCAGTGGGAGTCTTATCTCTGCTTCCTTGATTTGATCTCCATCTGGTATTATTTTCAGAACATATCACTGTGATCTCATAACTCTTAGTAAGCCATTATAAAGTTGAAGATTTGCTTTTCTGCTTTAAATAAATGTCAGGATTATTAAATATACTATAAAATATTATGTCAAAAATCTGCCAGTCAAGAAGAGAGGACTGCACTGCACTTGCAAAATCAATAATGGCTCTCTGTGTGTGTGTGTGTTTAGTGTGTGTGTGTTTATGTACAAACGTGTGCATGTGCCATTAATGAGGCTTAAAATCAGGGCCTGGGAACTGCCTCTCAGCTTTTTTTTTTTTTTTTTTTTTTTGGGTCCGGTTGTGGGGCCTGAACTCTGGGCCTGGGCACTGTCCCTCAGCTCTTCAGCTCAAGGCTAGCGCTCTATCACTTGAGCCCTAGTGCCACTTCCGGCTTTTTTCTTTTTGCTTATGTGGTGCTGAGGAATCGAACCCAGGGCCTCATGCATGCAAGGCAAGCACTCTACCACTGAGCCACCTTCCCAGCCCCATGCCTCTCAGCTTTTTTGCTCAAACCTAATGCTCTCCCACTTGAGCCAGAGCCCCACTTTCAACTTTTTCATAGTTAATTGGAGATAAGAGTTTCATGGATCTTCCTGTCCATGCTAGCTTTGAACTGTGGTCTTCAGATTTCAGCCACCTGAGTAGCTAGGATTAAAGCATAAACCCTAGTGTCTGGGTAATAACAGACTCTTAATCAGAACACCGGTTAAATGGTCTCACCACCCACTCTATGACATTAATGTTTTGATCAACTTTTTAAGAAGAGAAGACCTTAAGTCAGTCCTACATTTCCATATAATATTAATAGACACAAAATGTAGAAACTCAAAGCCTAAATCTAAACCTATATACCAGAATAAATCATAGCTTCCAGCATTAAAGTACTCAGTTCTGTTTTTTGAAAACTATTTCTCTTAGGGTGAGATTGTGATTGGGACACATTGTATACATGTACAGAAATGTCACACCAAAATTCTTCTTGTGTAACTAATGGATACTAATAAATTAAAAAACAAAACAAAACAAACCTCTCTTGAGCCAGGCATGGGTGGCTCACAAATTCTAACTACTCATGATCTAGGATCCCAGTTCAAAGCCAGCCAGGGCAGCCATGAGACTCTTTTCTCCAATTAAACACCAGAAAAACGGAAGTGGAGCTGTGCTCAAAGTTTAGAGTGCTAGCCTGGAGCAAAGAAGGTCAGAGACATTGCCCAGGCCCTAAATTCATACCTCATGACTCACAAAAATAAAAAACAAAACAAAACCCCTCTCTAATTTTTTTTCTGGAATCCTAAATACGCTTACCAAAGCAAAAATTACACTGAACAAGAGATAGTCAAAATGGCATCATTGAACATTCTAGATCACCACAATAATCAACAGAACCATCATCTTAACCATAATAAGCACAAGGTTCTAGGGTCAGATCTACACTGAAGGCCAGTCACAGGGCCTTAGGCCTCTTATCTATCTCTAATTTCTCATCTCTAAAATATATAAATTGGATACAGCCCTATATAACACTAAAATACTCTGTACAGTTATGTTTCTGCAACTTCCTATGAAGTGCAAAAAAAGTATTCAAACATAAATATCTAAAGTTTACTGACTTTATGACTTACAGTGACCTTACAAACAGTTTTACCTAATATAAGTTTTTGAAAAGCTATAGAAAATGTTATCACAAACATACATTCTCTATTAATAGGGGTTAAGTTATTTCTTTCTTGAATTAAGAAACTATAACAAAGGGACTTAGAAAGTTATAATATTGGTAAAAGCTAATTTGTGATAAGGTATGAACCTGAGCAACCAATGTCCCTTCATATATAAAATTACAACTGGATATCTGTTGCTACTGATCTATCAAAACATCCTATCAACTTAAACTCTCAGAAGAAAACTATAAATTCACTTCTTTTATGATTCTATGATGGTTTAATTATTATTTATATTTATTCAGCATTTTGTAACTACTGAAAATGAGAATTCATAATTAGGAACTGAAGTCCAAAAACTCTGGATATGAGTAAATTCAACTCTTTCACATTAGAGGCCATCTATGTTTCTATATACACATTTATGCAAACAAATATCTACATATACAAATAAACACACCACCCTCCAACTAATTAACTGAATTTCCCAATATTCCATAGCTATATATCCCAAGGCTATTGCTACTATAAGCATAATAGATCAATATATGCAGTTGACAAGGTTATCGTCAAAATTCTTTCGGGGCTGGGAAGGTGGCTCAGTAGTAGAGTGCTTGCCTTGCATACATAAGGTCCTGGGTTCGATTCCTCAGCACCACATAGGCAAAAAGAAAAAAAGCCGGAAGTGGCGCTGTGACTCAAGTGGTAGAGCACTAGCATTGAGCTGAAGAGGTGAGGGACAGCGCCCAGGACCAGAGTTCAGGCCCCAAGACCGGACCACCC